>NW_027286874.1:67981110-68188610 GCF_022747635.1 Hetaerina americana
GGAATTTTTTAAGGTCATTGTTGCCATTTTGTGAGATGTTGTCTCATTATTTTCTCTCAATCACCAAATGATTGAGTCACTCTGTATGGAAAATTTAAAAGCTAGATTGATTGCCAGGGAAGAATTCTCATCCGACCACATCAAAGCAATGCTTTGTGTGACAGCTTGGTGTCACATAGTGAGGACATTGCAATCAAGTTACTTTACTGTGAGATACAGTGCCTTGAGTAAATTTAATGTATTAAAAAGGTTGAGCCTTCAGTCTCCTTCATACTGTGTCTTTAAAAATGAAATGTATACATGAAAAAACTCTCCTGTGCCAATTTGGGAAGGAGATGTCAAGCCTTTAAATCATTAACGGGACTCAATTTGGATTGAGGACCAATGTAATTGGCCATTAATGTTGCATAAGGCGCACATGGTTAAATTTATGCCACGATGAGGTATAGAGAATGCTGGAAATGTTGAATACTTGAGATACTTATATTATTGGGAATTTTTACTCATATTGCAGCTAGGCTAAATGATCAAATTTCAGTAATAAAGTCATTAACAATATTCTTTGACACGCCATGTTAAAAAAAGTTAATGAAATGTAACAAAATTAAAAAATTTGTCGTATTGTGCAAGAGCTTTAAAAGGGTTGCATATGTAATTGAGTAGCTGCCTGCACGTTGGTTTGTTAACCAAGAACTTTAACAATGGGCCAGGGTATGAATACTTATTCTCTTGAAATTAGTGGCTGCAACCACAACTTCTATTTAGATATATTTTGCGAGGAAACTATATTTGTAAAAGATAACTCATACTTCTTGTAATACCACTGTGTAATTAACCAGAAATAATGCATTTGGAATTAGCCATTCAAGAATTATCAGCAATAGTACATTCCATTGCATTGTTGTGGAATTCCTGCCACTATCCATATTCTTTCTATGTGGGTACTTAAGAGATAAACTTGCTAAACTATGCAGTATTTATAAGTCTTAAACATTTTATAATGTGAAGTTCATTTGATTTATCAGTTTTGGTTGGTGCCTCAACTAACTTGTATGGATTCATACTAAATTGAGGGTGGTAAAAAAAATGCCTTACATTTGTCTTTTTCCAAAAGTTTTAAAAAAAATATATAATATCAAGATGGGAGGTTGATTAGACTTCTTCTCCTTGACATATTGTTAAGTAATGAGAATGGATTCATACCCAAAATATAATAACTATGCCGTCCAAAGGGAATTGTGGATAATGTTTGATGTTGTTGTCTATTGGGGTTTTCCTCATTTCCCAAGAGTGAAGCTTTAGGTGCTGAATGTTTTTCTTGGCTTTGAAGTTGATAGTGGCAGTGCAGAATTAAAAAAAAAAACCTGCTGTCTACCTCCTGTATGCAGTATGTTTCTGAATTTAATCTAAATGATATTTTCTACTGTGTCTGTTGTCAAAAAATTTATAATTAGCTGGATGTATTTGTTTTATAATATCATTGTTCATTTTATTTGTGCCCAGTGCCTTTGGTATTCTGCAACAATATTTAAAACTCTATCAAAATTTATTATAATTTTTACTGCACATTTCCTCATTTTTCCTTTCTTAGTTGCAAGGTCATGAAAATATGATGGAACAGGTGCTTGAAATAAACTTGTCATCTACAAGAATATTTTACGAAATTTTTAGAATCATGGAAAAAATTTGCAGATGTTAATATCTCAAGTTAATTTCAAAGCGTGATTAATAGTTGTTGATTTTTGCATATTCAAATGTACAGAAAATCTACTTAAAGGTTACAGATGACAATCAAAGACACACTTGGTAGGGTGAATTATATTTGCCCCATGTACATAACTGTATATAGAGAATGACTGATGGATGTGAGTAGCTGATCTGTTGTGAATTTTCTTCAAAATTTTGCAACATTGTAAAGTGTGTATCAAATGCTGAGAGGGAGCATCTCTCTCATTTCTATTGAAATAAAACTCATGGAAAAATATTTATTGTTTTTAATTCCATATTCCAACCTCACATCGCACTATTCTAAGAAGATTATGTATTTGATAATTTGTATGGGCCATCAATCATTGTGATCATACCGTAGGCCTAATGGAAAAAAAAGTTGGCTCTTGCCGCTAAGGTTAATGTTTTCATTTGTGTTTAAGATGGGTTGTTTATGCACTCAATGTATTGAATACTTCAAAACCCTAGTAATATTTTTTCTTCGTTTTAATGGAATTAAAGGAGTTTATTGAAGAACCAAAGAAATAGAAAAACCAAATATTATTAACCGAACAGCTTAAAAACTTGATTGATGTGTAACTTTTGATACTTTATGAAACCATATGATTGTTGCTTTGCTAATTAACTCGGAAGGTTCTACATTCTTTAAAAAATAATTTTGCTGAGTATAGGTGAATAGCATTTGTCATTGTGTTGACAACTATGTATATGTATTGAGACATTTGTACCCACTTGTCATGTTGATGCAATAGGGCTGTGCTAGTCATTTCACCTTCGAGTCTCAAATTTTTAAGAAATATTTGCATTGTTATGGAATAAGGAAATGGAGCATAAATGTCGTAACTTTTCAACAATAAAAAATTTGATAATCTTACTAGTTACCTTATAAAACTGATATTTACAGACAGTGTTATCTATGTTTCCATAAGTTCAGCAACGATCTATCCATATTTTGTCTTTGAAAAGCATTGAGTTTCTATATCATTAAAAGTAGCCTTTGATCCCAATAAAGTTGTTAAGGAAGGTGATTAATATGGGAAGATTATATTTAGCAAATCTAATACAAAAAATGCAAGCGATCGATTTGGGTCCTTAATTTTCCTTTATCAGTATTCCTTAACTGTGGATTTTGGGAACTCTTTGCATATTGCCGTCAATTTTTGCTGTATGTATTTCCTGACCTTTGTTAGAGACAAGGCTGGTATAGTCATAAAAATTTAAAACATCATTCTGGAATGATGTGAGCATTATTTACTCTCTGTATGATGTAGACCTTGCCCTGTTTGAAGCACTTATCAACTGGAATACCCAGTAATGGGCAAGTATGAGAGAAGTGTGCTCAGCTGATTTGGTCATGTTGAGACAGTAAAAAGAGTTGTACTAAATGGATTTATGAATTTGAATTTGAATGGTTGAGAGGAGGGATTAGACTGAGAAAGTCATAGATGAATATGGGTGGAAAGACTCCCTTGATGAGGAGTATTAGAAATCTCAGAGATAGAAAAGCATCTATGCAAAATGTACAAAATAATGTGGCATAGATGAAAGAAGTATTCAAGGGTGATGCAGTGTGAAAGAAATTAGCAAAAGAGAATAGATCCATTAAATAGCTTCATAGTGATGCTTTTTTGAGTTGGGTACCCTAAAATGGAGGCAGGGTGAAGGGAATGCATGGACACATATTTTTTCTGTTGTCACAAGGAGTCAAATATTTCAGGAGAGAGGGGTGGCTGGAACTCCATATCTTGTGGACACTTTTCCAAGGAACAAGAAGGAGTTCAGATACTTCAGTTAGGCCATCAGTTCACTATTGTTTTTGGAACGATTGGCTAGCTTGTCACACCAAAAATGAAACAATCAGAGATGACAATTGTGCACTTGAAAGTGAACAATTAAAAGTTAAATTGTATGGAAGAGCTTTCTGTGTATTAAAAGTGTTTTAGGTTTTTCTAAATCTTCATGAGCTGCGAAAATGTTGCCCCTCATGGTTAAATTGTTGAAAAAATGATACAATTTTATGCCAGCTGCATGCTTATTCTTGATATTGCCTACTTAGTGTTGCTAAATATCTTCTACCCTCCAAAGTAATTGATCTGAGAGTTGGCTTGATAGGTTAGAGTAGAGCTCACTCCATACATTATTATAACAAAAATCAACAAAGAATTCCTTTTAGAGTGTAGGGTAAAATTTTTACTGTTTGATTATAATATGGAGTGATTTCACCAAGTGATTTCAGACATAATTAAGTTTATGTTGGATGGCCAGTTCCATCCCTTCTGTGCACTGTAGATTCCATGAAAATGTTGCTGAATGCAGGCAACTAGCCTGGTTGGATTTCAGCTAGGGCGTCCAGAGGTATAACCTGAGTTTAAGCCAAGGACCATCCTGTCAGTAGCTGAATGGTCTATATATCAGTGTATCACCCCCACCCTAATATCTTATATGAAGCCCCAGAATTGCACAAAATATTTTTTCATAGGGATATGTTAGAATAATTTTTTGTAAAAACCTGAAATTAAGATAGAAGGAAAATTTAAGTAATGAAAGTAATATAATAATAAAAATAATATAAATAATAAAAGTAAGATGAAAAAGAAAATGGAATTTGAAAAAAAACATACATTGGGAAAAGGAATTAAATAATCATCTTAAGTACATACATCATGGCATAATTTCAAAACTCTTGCCATTAAGGACCATATTTATTCTACCATTACAATCACATTGGAAGAGACCTTATTGGCTTGTCTCATGATAACTCTGTTCCCTTTCTCAAGTAGGTTCATCGTGACTTTTACTTTCAATTATCAAGCCAGGAGGGAAATATTGGACTTAAACAATAGGCATATTCAATGAAATAACTACGATAACACTTCCTCATATTTGAGAATTAGTATTTCAACAGGAATGTTTTTCATTATTTAGCTGTCTATACTCACAAGAAGCAGGGGGAAAGGAATTGAATCATCTTAGCCTGATATGTTTATTTCATGCATGGTTGACTTAGTTTAATTGTTGGCTCCTTGGGTTCATTATTGTCATTGTACTATCCTAACAGTTATAGTTACTTCACTGTATTTATTTTAATACAATTCACTTATTCAGAACACTATTTATTGCCTTTTGAGGATGAAACTCCTCTAGTTTCAAATAACTCCAAATAACACTAATTGTGAAATACACGAGACAAATGGCATTCAATTATTTCTGCAGAGGTGGTTGATTGTTGAGCAGCAGTCGGTAGAACATAATTTCCTATCCCATCTCTACTTATAACCAGGAAAAGAAAAGAGGGACAAATAATCATGTCCATTGATTTACATAATGGTGAAGTTGTATTAATTACTCACATTTAACAAATTAGGTGGAAAAATTACATTCAAACTAAAATTGTATGGTTAAATTCTCTAAATTCTTAAGCTGGGTTTGTGGCCACCTTAACCTATTGGCTTGATTGAATAGTTGAGAGCCTCGACTGTTCAACATTTTTGAGCCAAAGAACATAAATTCTCAAATCAATAATAAATTGAGCAAATTATTCTCAATTTAGCTCTCCGATGAATCCTGTTAGAATATTATACTCTTGAAAAAAGAATATAGTATGAAGTGGTGAATCTTTAATTTTTATTTTACTAAAATTTCTACAAAAGCTTGAGTTGTGCTTACTCCATTGTAATCATGGGTCTTGAGTGAATCTTGCCTCATGTATCACAGAATTCACTAAATAGGGTGCAGGGTCTTTCTTATTGAAAGATGAATAGGTAATAATGAGCAAATTGGAGAAATATAGTTTTATATCTATTTTCTACACAACCTAAAGGGGCTCACAAAGTATGAATTGAATACCTGTGTAAAGGCAGTTATGCCAAATACATCCAATGAAAAAGTGCAGAAACTACAAAGTTATTTTTTATTGTATATATTAAGTATTTATGCCAGAAGAAAATAAATTAAGCAAGGAAGAAGTTGACCTCTTGCTTAATATCATGGATGAGTAACCAATAGGTGACATAATGAAAAAATAGTAATCACCTTAACAGTTTAAAATAAATGAAAGAGACACCATTCCATTCAATTGGAGGATTTTTGAAAATCATTGCATCTCAGGAGATTCATTGAACTTATATTATCTATCACTTAGAAAATGGGGAAATAATTATGATGTATTGTCAGATATAATTATTCCTGATAATATTGCTTAACATTTATATGGGAATAGTTTTATGAAATATACATTTATTCTTTGAATTTTAAGATCAAAAATTGGAATTCTTAATCTTACACGTATGACCTTCTCTTCAATTATAATTGACAACAAAATTCATTTAACTTTCAAGATGTCATTTTATGACATCTTTCCCAGCACTCAACTGGACCAAAGAGCACGTGACTGTGATTTTTTGATGTTACCCCAACTTTAACATGCAAATATCAAGGGCAGTGATGTAACTAGCCTGGGAATAACAAGGCAATATCCCAGGATCTGAGCCCTCCAATTTTACTGTTACTTTCTGGAACAGCTACAGTACAAAAATAACATATTGTCCTTAATGTGGAAAGAAATTACTCATTTAAAAGATGCCCATAGAAGATAATTTTAGAGGCCCTTGTGCTCACAAACTCATTTCCAGTCATCTAAGAAAAAACTCCATTTTGCATATTGATGATTGCACACTCTTTAAATCATCATACGATAATTATGAGTTGTCTAGTGCATGACTTTAAAGCACCATAGTATGAAATATAGTAGATCTTGGTGCAAATGAGTTCATTAGTCAACACCAATGCACATCATCTTGTAATGTACAACAATTCATTGTAGCTGTTTTTGTCGTAGTTTCATCTAATTTTAACTCTATGAGAAAATATGATTGGCAGGTAGCATCATAGGTTTCATTCCAATAATATTTATAAACTACCAAGTGCTTTTTCTTTCATGTTGCTCTGCAAGCAATTTATTTTGAGTGAGACCCTCATTCCATGATCAGTTACGTGTGATTGTTCCTGAGCTCTGTTATTAATTCATTGAAGAGCGTGCACATATATATATATATATATATATATATATATATATATATATATATATATATATATATATATATATATATATATATATATATATATATATATATATATATATATATATATATACATACGAGGGTCATCCGGAAAGTAGTACCCGTTCGTGAAATAAAGACACAAAAGTAAATATTAACAAACATAAAAAATTTTATTTGAAAGAGGATACTTTAAACTACTTCTCAACATAATCTCCAAGCAAATTAAGGCATTTGTCATAACGTGTGACAAGTTTCTGTATTCCTGCTGCATAGTCCTTCGCCGCCAGCTCATTGAGATACGCGAGGGACCCATCTTGCACAAATTTTTGCATAATGCAGATGGTGTTTAACAATTTCATGAACAATTGTTCGAGAAACATTGGGAAAATGCTCACAGATGTCATCAATTGTGACGCGCCGATCGTTCCTCACGAATTCGTCAACTGAGCTCACCAGTTGGTCTGTAATGACAGACGGTCTCTCCGAACGCTCATCGTCGTGTGTGTTCCCCCTCCCCATGTTGAAGTTGCGACACCACCGCCGAACAGACGACTCGTCCATTACATTGTCTCCATACACCTCCTTTAATTGGCGATGAATATAACATGGGCGAACGTTTCTTGCATTGAGGAATTTAATCACTGCCCTCACTTCACAACTGGCGGCGTTCTCAATTTTTTTAAACATTGTAAACAATCACAGAAACAACACAGGCAATGCTAGCGTCACGCAACTTGGCTCAGAGAAGGCAGACAAGCCACTGAAGCTATCTGACCTCGTCCAGCGGCTACTCGCGTCGTCAGCACTTCATGCGGCACGAACGGGTACTACTTTCCGGATGACCCTCGTATATGTATATATATATATATATAACACTTTTTGAAAGTCTCACAGACGTGAATAATAATGTATAACACTTAGCACTAGTGGACGCAGACAAAAACACAGAAACACACAAAAAAGAGATAGGTTGGTCTATCCGATCTCCTCAAATCAACAAATCCACTCCTTAAATCCCCAACCCGTCCTAAAACCACTCCCACGCCATGCAATAAACCCAGATGTAAAACATGCCCTATTTTCAAAACCAAAATCCCATCCCTCTCCCACCCGCTTTTTAACTCTCTCCCACCAATTCCCTCCTCTACTTGCACTTCTAGCAATGTAGTGTACCTTCTGAAGTGCCAACTTTGCCCTGCCTATTATATTGGGCAAACCACCACACCCCTCAATATCAGAATCAACAACCACCGAGCCTCATGCAAAAACTCTTCCTTAATTGACATGCTCCATATCCCCAAACACGCCTCCGAACACAACACTCCCTTTGATAAATGCTACAGTGTATCCATCATAGCATCCCTCCCACCCTCTGATCCTCCACTAAAACTGAAAACACTAGAGCAATCCTTCATCTGGCTCTTGGAGTCCGGGAACTGGCCAGGAATCAATATTAGGCACTAATTACCCTGCTCTAATTATATTTTCATCCCCCTTCCACCCCCATCACCTTCTACATTTTCCCCACCCTTCTAACGCTGCCCCTCCAAACCCATCCCTTCGGAATTCCCTCCCCACCTTCCCCTTCCATCCATCGCTCCAGCCATCGTTTTCCCTTCAGTTCTGTCCCTCTCTTCCTTGAAAAAGGTGGTTTTGACCACCGAAAATTCAAAAAATAGTGAGTCTCTTTTTTGTGTGTTTCTGTGTTTTTGTCTGTGTCCACTAGTACCAAGTGTTATACATTATATATATATATATATATTATATATAAATATTTTTTTAATGCTTTTGTAGACTTAACACGGAAGTGCCAAATAGTACATTACACAGTAACAAACAATATAGAAACACAAGAAAAGGATCACTCACACGTTATTTCTTGATAATTTTGACGGAAGTCTACTCTGTCTTCATCGGAAGATAGAGAAGTATATATATATAATTGGCATTAATAATATTATGAGTAGAGTAGAATATAATATTTTAAAAACTATTATTAATGGCCTAGGGCCCTGCTTAGACCTAGTAAAAGTACTTTCTAGGATTTGGTTGCCAAGGTAGCCTCTGGATTGCAAGGTTAGTAGCAAAATAAGCAATAATACTTGCGGAATAATAGGTTATGGACGTTAAGTAATTCCACTATTAAGGTGTAGGGGTTCTTCCTTATTTAAAATAGACTGCCTAATGATGGAAAATTCAAAGATGTTGCAATAATTTGCCAATAAGATCCAGCAAACAATTAGCCCAAGGAGAGGATGGGTAATGGACCTTCTTTCTGTGAGTGAAGGTAAAGACCATAGTAGCCAGTACAACAACTTTCCTTTCACTAAGTACCTAATACTAAGTAACTGTAACTTAATCTATACATACTTATATTTTGAAGGACATAGCCATCAAAGTGATCAAACCAAAGGTTGGTTTGACAGGTGGGGGTAGACGTGAACTAATAAAAGCCCAATGGTAAATGACATTCACACCTTAAGGCAGGAAGGACCAGTTAGTTCCTTTCCCTGTGCCTCCTAAAATTTCCCAGGAAGATCTGATACCAAAAATCACACAGCTTGGGTGAAGTTGAGAGTGTCCTGTGGGATCACCTGGAATCATACCCTGGCCCTCCATTCTTTAGCATAGTAATCTACCACTCTCCCCACAGTACTTAGTTAACTCAACCTTATAAATACAAAATTATAGAAGATTTGATAATAATCAGTATGAAGAACAATTAGGTTTGGCAACAATAAATGGTGTATGGAAATTTAAAATCTACTGAAAAGAAGAAGAGTAAGGCTGTAATATTCATGGCAGTGTTTAACACCCTAAATCATGGGAATACATATGTATTCATTGATTGCAAATTTCACCTACCAATAGTCAAGAGTCCATTAAAAATACTAAAATCATTGCCTGGTAATGAGTGAAAAACCCAGACTGAGCAGTACAAGTTGGTGCATACATATTCTAAATTAATGATTAATTGGAAGGTTCTGGGTAAAATGAAACCTCTCCACAAAGGGATAAAAGGATGAAGAGTTGAGAGAAGGAATGAATTTTGCAAGAGTGAGGTGAGTGAAGGTGTTCATGGTTGCGTGCAAAATCAACATACTGTGGTATGTGAGATTATATATTTAACTGAACTATTGATGCCTCAATGCCTCTTGAACAAAATATTCACACACAATACAATTTAGACAACCACTTCTCTTATGAGTAAAGGAAGTTTGTAAATAATACATATCTTGGTGGAAAATGAGCAGGCTATTGTGTAAATAAGAACCTCTTCATTGGGTTTATTTCTGGAATTATGCAAATTGTTGGATTATTAATTACTTTTGTGATGCAGCAAAAGTAATAAATAATTTAATTGAATTGCTAATACTGTAATCGCTACTGTAGTACTATATTTAATTGATAATCCATCTCTGATCATGTTGGAGGGAATTTATTTTATAAATATTATTTACAGGCTGAAAAATCACTTTTTATCCTCTCTTTATGTAGGAATATACTCCAGTATAATCATCATTTCAGCTACCTACTAATGTGCCATACTACTATTACACTTCACATGCTTGGCCAGACCTGTTGTTAATTTATTACATCCATTGCTTCCACACATGGAGTTTTTTCCGGCATATCTCATTCAAAGTTCTATGCTTTATTCATAATTGTGGTACTTGTAAGAACTATGGCCATGAAGAATGTTATGAAATGAATTGTAATGTGACTTCTCATGTATCCTTGACTTTGGGGATTTTGTTAATGTTTTGGTGCTGTAATAGTACTGAAAGTGAAAGAGAAATTTACCAGTCAAACTTATCAGTGGAGACTAGTTGTGGGTTTAAAAATTTTCAAGGGTGGAGGGGAGGCCAATTTCTTATTATGATATTGGGTAGTCTACTAATTGGGGTTGGTATTGGATGGATACACTGACTAATAACTGCTTTATTTCTCAGTCTTACTTAATATGACACAATGCAATAGCCTGCATTACAATAAACCTTTCTTCAATTCCACAAAACTACTTTCTGCCCCCCTTCATTCTATCCAGCTTGCTCATTCTTTCCTCCTCCTGCATCATCTGCTCATAGTTCTTCCCTCTATTTAGTTCATCCCCTCCCATCAGTCTCAACATTCCATCATCAGTCAAAATCCCCAGCATATACTTTTCTTGCCTATTTTAGATTTGCTCCAGCAACCCTCTCCTATCCCCTACCATGGTAGTACTTCTGATTTGTCTTCCTTTCCATTTATTTTATTTTTTCATCTTTCTCTACACTCAAACCTATCATTTCTCCTACTATCTCAAGAGTCTCCAAAGCTACACCAATAATCGTAGCTCAATGATCAAATTTCCATGCCACAAGAATGCTTTTCATCAGTTTTCACTCATCTTTTCTGAATATCTTTACTCTGAGTCCTGGGAACCAACTCTCATCTTTTGCAGAAGCTTCTTTGCCCAAAGCAACTCTTCATCTTATATCCTTGCTGCTTTGATCATCTTGTCCAAAACACTTATTATATATGCAAATTGTTCTACATGCTCTATGCTCTGATTGTAATATTTAACTTCCTTCATCCCTGCCTCCCCATTCCTTGGAAGCCTCATTAGCCTTGCTTTACTTACATTAGTTCTCATCCAATATATATATGAACAAAAATCATTTTACAACCTTTTTTCTGTGAAGAAAGTTGAAAATCATGTTAAATGTGAAAATAATGGCAATGATTAAGAGACGATAACATACCCTACCATAGATTATTTAGTTCTGAGGGAATGGCAGGTATTAAAAATTAATTCAGACCTATAAATAATGCTAGTTTTGAATTTAATTAAAGCCAAAAGTAGTCCTCAAGTATTATTTCTGTTCCCTTGGAGATTTATGTCAATTTAGAAAATGTACATCTATCAAAGTACCTTGATTATGAAAATTTGGATGAGCAATGGAAATTAAAATTTTTTCGTTTGCATATCTATATGTGTATTTATAAAAATTCCTTATGGTGGAAACACTCTGACACGTTTAGGTAAAAACTACACATTTACCTGCTTTTTTATGACATTGAAGTCACAATGAACATTGCGAAAGGATACTCTGTAGTCCAAGCTATTTATAAATTTTTGAATAAGGTTTGAGAGAATGTAAGATAAAACATGGAAATGGTGAATGAGTTTAAATAGTAATGGATTATTGCAATTACACTTTGCCAATACTAGGTGGTATCTTCAGATGGATTCTAACATATTGTGAGAAAACTAAAAGAGAGATAAAGAAGTGATAATTAAAAAAAAGTGAACCTGTACTTACATGCTTTACCATAGTGAATTTCTAAGATCTTTAAAGGAACAAGATGCATTGATGAATTATCATGCATATAATATCGCAGAGTAATTTATGTTTTAAAAAGTTCATCTGTCCATGAGCCATTTAAACACATTAGTCATTATAATGGGATGGGTTATAAGGAATATAAAAGTATGTATGCAATATTAAGGATTTGTCCTGTAATAATGTATTGGTCTTCTGCTGGGCGAGCCCCAATTCATGTTAATTGGGTCACTATTGCCACATTTTCAGAATAGTTTTTGATAAATAGGATGAAATTGTAACCCTTGAAATTTGCTTTTATAAAGGTGGTATGAAAAATAAAATCGCAATTTTAAAATTAGATGCCAATTAAAATTTAAAGGCCATATTTCTATGAATTTATCATACCATGGTGCTGTGAAGTGGAGAGAGATATATGAAACTTTGTAGAAATGGATGGCAGACCTTTTGAAGCACTGGAAAAGAAATATATAATCTGATTTCTGAGATAAATATCTGATACCAGCACTATCTTTAATAGGCATTATATTTGATCAAATAATTGTTTATCAGGTTATTCCCCAGGTGTGGTCACTTAAGCAAATAATTTCCTAGTGGTTGCATCACAATTTGTTAGGAATCCACATCTGTTGATAAATATTTTGTCTACTTTTTTAGATGCTTGCATTTTTTGTGATGAAATAATACTAAGATGAACAAAAATTATTCTTGACTGGGCATTACCATCCATGGAGAACTCTAACTGCTCCTCTGTAATTAGGTTCTAAAAGAACAAAGTGATACATAAGTACCTACTCATCAGTTATTTTATCCTTACTTAAATGACATGAATTTTTTTAAAGTCAGTAGCAATTACAACCAAGCTCATTATATGCAATGAACATTAAGCATATATGTAGTTAACTAAGCCTCATGCGGTAAAACAGAGAACACTCAGGACATCTTGTGATTAAGCATCACCTACGTATTTTGCATACCTGCCTATCTATGTATCTTGTCTCCAAAAATGTATTATACTCTCACGAATCATTTGGACTTATGAATATCCAACTTGCCATAAGCTGTTACCGTACCCTAACCCCTCTTCTTAAGCCCTTCCTAAGAATAAATCTTACCTCAAAGGTTTGGATGGGATTTTGTCAATAAGCTGCCAATTGCTGATGTCCTCATATTTTGATACCCTGAAAAAATCTAGCTATTTTTATATTCTTTAGTAACAGCCATACTAAAAATCTTAGTCTCTTATGCCTTCATCCAGCAGAGCACAAAACTGAATTAATTATCTAATACTTGGGAGATTGAGATGTTGCAGTGGCTAAGGTACTGGCTTCCCTGCCAGAGGGTCCAGGTTCGAATCCCCGAAGCAGATAGTTTTAGTAGTATCTTGGTACACATATATTTTTCAGTAGTATCCTGATCCCTACTTGAGGTGCTTTGTGTAGAGCATTTTGAGTGAATATGCCGTCTGTCCCCTTGATGCCTCTCATTAAGAATAAGTTATTGCCAACACAGGGTTTCTCTCCATTTTCCTCCTTTCTTATCCATCCTTAATGATGCAATTGATGTCAGCTGTCAGTTACCCTAAAGATACTACTAGCTACTAATCTAGTAAATCTAGTAATTTCTATAAAAATACACAACTCATGAATGAGGACAAACAATTGGGCACCTACTTATCCCAAGAATAAATGAATTTTTAATTAGATTTTAAACTATAACTAAGTCAAGGTATTAATTGGTAATCAAAATGTCTGGCTATTATAGTATCTAAAACATTTGAAGACAAAAACTGGTTATATGAATATTTAAATTTTAATTTTTCAATGATATATGTATACATTTAAGACAGAATGCCCAATCAAAAGTAACATACTACCTTGATCAAAAATTTCCCGGAATTTATTCAGAAAATTAAAAATACAAGTTTATTCATCTAAATCTATATTGTCCCCTTCAAAGTAATCCCCATCGACTGCAACACACTTATGCCAGCGCTTGATCCAATCCTAGAAACATTTTTTATATTCGGTTTTCGGTATGTCCATCAGTGCTTCCTGCGATTTTTCCATTACTTCCTCTCGGCTGCTAAAACGCGTTCCCCGTAATGGTTTTTTAACTCGATTGAACAGAAAGAAGTCACAGGGAGCCAAATCAGGTGAATTCGGTGGCTGTTGGATGGTATTTGTTGCATTTTTCGTCAAAAAATTACGAATAATGATAGCACTGTGCGACGGTGCGTTATCATGGTGCAAAATCCACGAGTTTTCTGCCCACATTTCTGGTCTCTTTCGGTGAATTGCTTCACGCAAACGTCTCATAACGCCCAAATAATACTCTTTGTTTACTGCCTGGCCTTCTGGCAAAAATTCATGATGCACTACACCGTTGTAATCCATGAAAACCGTCAGCATTGCCTTCTTTTTTGACTGAAAACGACGTTGTTTTTTTGGTCTCGGCTAATTTGGTGAACGCTATTCACTTGCCTGATGTCTGGATTGCGTGTCGTAGGTACTCATAAACCCACGTCTCGTCTCCAGTAATGATCCTTTTGATGAATGTGGGATCGGATTCAGCCTCGCAAATCATGTCTTTTGCGACGTCAACACGGTCTCTTTTTTGCATGAAATTGAGGTCTTTTGGCACCAACTTTGCTGCTACACGACGGAAACCCAAATCATTAACCACAATGTCTTGGGCGGATCCATAGGCAATGTTCAAGTCCTCCGCTATTTCTCTGATGGTTAATTTGCGGTTATTGACCAACATTTCTTTTACTCTATCAATTTTTTCACCGACTTTCGATGTCGATGGTCTGCCACTGCGTTCATCATCTTCGATTGACTCACGACCACTTCTGAACCGCTCGTGCCACTGGTAAACGACCGTTTTTTTTAGAGAATCGTTGCCGAAACACTTTTCCAACATTTCCAACGTCCGTGCGCCACTAAATCCGTTTTTTACGCAAAATTTAATACAAGTTCGTTGTTGCAAATTTAAATCCATTTCTGCAATTGTAAAAAATCGCCAACACACACAGAGATAGATGTACTCTTGGCTACGTAACTTTTGCAAATGTCAAGTTATGACACTAAGATTTAAAGGGAATATCAACAACAGATGTACCAATTTAACAAAAAAAACAGAACTCAAATCGGAACGATGGGGGCGCCACACGGTGGTTATTCCGGGAACTTTTTGATCAAGGTAGTATATGTATGGACGTAATTACTAATTAAATAATTTGTGACCCCTAGCAAAAAACAACATCCTACTCTACATCAGGTCCCTCTTCAGCTCTGAGTACTTTCTTCCTCCCTTCATCCCGTCCAACATCCCTATCCTGTTCCTTCCCTTTCCTCGTTTGCCTAACATTCTCCCCTCAATTACAGTCTTCAACATCCCGCTGCCGGTCAATACCCCCTTCAGCCACTTTTCCTGCCTCCATAGGATTGCTCCCAACAAACCCCTCTCTTCGCCCACCATACCAAGTACTTCCTCATTTGTTTTCTTCTCTGTCCATTTCACCTTCTCCATTCTTCTCCACACCCACATTTCAAAAGCTATGCGTGCCACGAAACGCACTGTTCTTTTCCTGTATGATGCTGTATGAATTCTAACCACTGCCATTTCCTCTTGTGTATTGTCTATTTCTCCTTTGGTGGGTGAAACAGCCCCCTGACGCCATCTCTTGGCTAAAGAATCGGGGCGCTTGGCGACATATAAGACCCACGGATCTCAGGGCAAATTACATATCCTCGATAGCTCAAGTGGTTAAGAGCATCCGCCCGGCAAGTGGAAAGATCCGGTGTTCGAGTCCCGGTTGAGGAAATATTTTTACTCTTGTGATCCGTTCGATTCCGCCTTCCCCACCTCGATTGTGTTCGTCCTTTATATGTGTTCCTATCCCTTTTCCTTATATATGTTTCTGTATATATGAGTATTTATTCGCCGTTTGGCGGGATTTCGTGTTTGAATGTATATATATATATATATATATATATATATACATACACACATTTATTACACACACACACACACATATATATATAATTATATAATTATATATATATATATATATATATATATATATATATATATATATATATATATATATATATATATATATATATATATATATATATATACGATTGTACGGAAAAACTCACACGAGCGGCACAATAATGGGCTGACACAATATAACACAAATAGAAAAGAATAGACACATTTAAAAGAACACTCACACGGTAAATTGTTCGAGCTTTCGGCCTTCTCAGAGGCCTTCTTCAAGAGAGACTGAAAATATGCTATTGCAGAGGAGAGGGGAAAGAGCTATGGGCGTGGAGGGGAGGTGTAGAGGGAATGCTGGGAGGGAAATTAAATATGGCGGTTTAGGGTGGGAATTTTAAAGGAACGGAAGGATAGTATGCAGGCGGATTCACGAGTTCTCACCTCTATGTTGGTGACTGAATCAGGTAGGGATTCTAGGATGCTTAGAGCAAAACACTGGTCGAATGAAAGGTTGTGGGAATTGGCGTGTGAAGGGATAGGAAGAGAAGAGAGTGAGGCAGAATTGCAGGAGTACCGGTGATTATTCATTCGGATGGATAAGGGGGTAATGCATTCACCTATGTAAAAGGAAGTGCAATGCTTGCATGATAAAAGATAAATAATATTTTTTGAGAGGCAATTAGCGTGGGAACGAGGTGAGGGGGCTATGAGGGGATGTAGGGAGAGGGGAGTAGGCATAATAAGAGGACAGGTTTTACATCGGGGGCGGTTGAAAGTTGGGGAAATATTGGGAAATTTGTCACGGGGGGGCGCCAAAGGGTTGGTGGATCTCAGAAGGTTTTTGAGATTGGCGGGTCGTCTGTATGCGATAGATGGGCATTGGGGTAGTAAGGATGAGGTCGCGTCATTGTCATGTAAAATTGGAAACAGTTCTTTAAGGAGGGTTTTCAGTCTGTGTGATCCGGGGTAATAGGTGGTGCAAAGGTTGAGTCCTGCGTCAGATGTGGGCTTGTTATTGTGTGGTGTGTTTGGTCGGGTGGAACGGTGGATTTTATTTCGTAGTAACTTTTCTGGGTAACCGCGTTTGAGGAGTGCAAGGTGTAGATTGGCAAGGTATTTGTTGAGAGTGGCTGTGGTGTTGCAAATTCGGTGTCCGCGGATAGAGAGAGAGTTAGGAATCGAGCGTTTCGTGTGTTGAGGATGACAGCTTGTGTGGTGTAGGTATTGCTGATGGTTAGTGGCTTTGATGTGTACTGAAGTAGTGAATTTGTTGTTTTGAAGTGAGATGTCTGTGTCAAGAAAGGTGATGGTGGAGTCTGAAATGGAAGAGGTGAATTTAACAGTGAAAGATGAATTTAAGGCGGATAAGAAATTGTTGAGAGAATCAGAGCCATGTGTCCTGAGAATAAAAATATCGTCTATGTAGCGGACCCAGAAAAGAGGTTGAAGGGGTTGCTGTGACAGGAAAGTCTCTTCGAGATGGCCCATGAAGAGATTGGCGTATGATGGTGCCATCCTCGTTCCCATCGCTGTGCCTTTTGTCTGTAGGTAAAAACAATTTTGGAAAGTGAATGCATTTTTAGTTAGGACGAAAGTGGCAAGATTGAGGAGAAATTCCGTTGAGGGGCGCTGGGGTAGGGGGCGTAGAGAGAGATAATGCCGGAGGGAGGATAAACCTTCTGCATGGGGAATAGAAGTGTAAAGTGAGGTAACGTCGATAGTGGCCATTAGTAGGTTGGGTGTGGAGGGAATAGAGACGGAATTTAGACGGTCGAGGAAGTGGTACGTGTCTTTCGTGAAGGAGGGCAAGGAGAGTACAAGTGGTTGTAGGTGGTGGTCAAGGAATGCGGAGATTCTTTCGGTGGGAGAATTGTAACTGGAAACTATAGGACGACAGGGGATGTTCAGCGCTCTATCCACTGGACTTTCAAACTCCTAGATTATATATATGTAACACAAATTTACTCAACAAAGCCTTTGGAAATCCTGTTGTTGGCCAAAGGTCCCTTCAGATACTCTTATTTTATTTATTTGAATGAATTTTGGTTTGGCTGTGGTATTACTTGTTGCTGAAGTAATGGATTTATTGAAGCTACCTTGAGATCAATTAGGAATGATGTAGATTACATCAGAATGACCTTTGAACTGCCATCTGCCCAAGAGTGGTTGGGAAGAGGTCAAAAACCCTACCTGAATCAAATGAGAAGTTAATTAATGAACAGAGCTTGTAGGCAGCAGCTCTAATTAAAAAAAAATGTGTCTGTTAAGTGGTTAAAGGGGTTCCTTTTTGTGAAGTGACAGAATGGGAAATTTAACAGGGAATTTTGTGTGCCATCCCAGTATGTGGCAATGACTCTTTTATGAAAGAATGTCACTGCAGTGGATCTGTTGTGTTGGGTAGATTCCATTGCATCCCTCAATGTCCTTTTAGTGTGCTGGCTCTTTCTTCATGTCTTCCATTGTGGAATTTTTTCTCTACTTTCTTAGTACCAAGTCATCTTATGGCCTTCATTGATGGCATATCATGCTAGAACTTTGTTGAATGTAGCTGCATTGAATGAGGTGCCCTTTATGGAAGACAGAAAGTAGGAAATATGATCATTAAGAGTGATATGCTATTTCCTGAATTCAGTTCATCAGCTATCATTCGGACAGTTTTCCGACGATCGGTAAGGACAAGGGACCACACACGATCAATGTGGTCGTCAGTACAGGCAGTTGAAGGTCGTTTCGGCCTTGCATCATCCTTTTCATCTTGTCGGCCATCTTTAAAACGCTTAATCCACTTGAAAACATGCTGATTCGTTGCTCCGTGATTTCGTCAATTTCCATTTTCAACAAAGAGTAAAAACAAAGACAACAGAAAATAACATGACTGGCACCATACGCACAGCTCGACGATCCGCCAAGCACAGACGGCTTATTGGGTCTCAGGCAACTAGCGCCGCTAGTGGGCGGGGCTATAGTCCGCATCATGGCCACCAGATTGCACCAGTTCGTGTATTTATTGCACAGACTATGTAAACAAGGAGTGATCAAAAAAAGACTGGACTGATGTTATTCTGCGCAAACCGTTCCACAGATCGAGACGAGTCACAGTGCGCCATCTAGCGATACATCTCACGACTAAAACGAGAGGTGTTGCGTTTGTTTACGTCGAGTCGTTACGCAGCAGCAGCAGTACATGTCGTGACCTGTTCGTCGCCGCGTGCAACGGCAGCAATGAAGGAGCTAGAGGAACAGCGTGTGTGTGTGAAATTTCGTTTCTAACTTAGAAACATGGAAATTTTGTTTCAAACTTGGCATGATTGGAATTTGGAATGATTCAGCAAGCCTTTGTTCGTGAAGCTATGAGTCAAAACCAGTGTTTTGAGTGATGCAGTCATTTTAAATCGGGCAGAACCTCAACAGATGGAGATCGTGAACGGAGCCTTCCACTTCGACAGACCTCAACCATGTAAAATTGGTGAATGATTTGATGCGGGCTAGTCGCCGTTAAACTTTTACGGAGATAGCCGAGGAAGGGAAAATTAGACGTGGCTCCATCAGACTTTTTTTGTTTTCCAAAGTTAAAATCAACCTTGAAAGAGCGCCGATTCGACTCTATTGAGGACATTAAAACTAATTGTACGGAGGACCTGAAGAGGATCCCTAAGGCGACTTACCAGGCAGGGTTCGAGAGCTGGAAGAAACGTTGGCAAAGGTGTGTCATCAGCCAAGGCATGTACTTTGGAGCGACACGTTCGATTAAGGTGTATCCGTCGAAATAAACAAGTTAAAAAATCAGTTCTGTCTTTTTTTGATCACACCGTGAAAATATAAATATACATATATACATTATACAGGGTCCGTGCAATAAGTATCGTGACTGGTTCGCTGTAGTCTCAACGGAGCGGTGGATGGGGGTCCGACCAGTCGACTCGGTAGAGGAGTCTCCCACCACTCAGGCGCACTTTAGTTCAGTCGCCGCCAGGCGTGCGTTGAGTCAGGAGGTGGATTTTTGTGACGCGTGATTGTTTGTGGTGTCGTCGCGCCAGCATGGAGCGCACCGTCGAGCAACGCTACGCTATGAAGTTTTGCATTAAACTCGGGAAATCCTAGCCAGAGACCCTTGAACTCATTAAACAGGCTTATGGGGATGATGCCTTAAGCCGCACAAGAGTTTTTGAGTGGCACAAAATGTTTAAGGAAGGCCGGGAGCTCGTCGAAGACGAGCATCGCGTCGGACGCCCGACGACTGCTCGAACCAATGCTCAGGGGGCAAAAGTGAAAAACGTTTTGGACTCTGACAGGTGGTTAACCATCGCTCTCATCAGTGAGGAGACCGGCCTTTCAGTCGGAACCGTCCACACCATTGTAACAGAGGATCTTGCGATGAGAAAAGTGCGCGAAGCCGGTGTCGAAAGTCTTGAGCGAGGGACAAAAACTGTAGCGGGTGGAAATTTCGCAAGAAATTGTGGACTGCGTCTAGGAAAACGAAGATTTTCTCGACAACGTTATTACCTCAAAGGATATCGGTTCGACTCCATTGAGGCGGTTCAAGCGGGGACGACAAAAGCTGCCAACAGTATTCCGGAAACCGACTTCCAGCGGGCTTTTGACGATTGGCAAACGCGCCGAACTAAGTATAGGAATGTATTTTGAATATTATTAAGTAATTGTAATGATAGCTGCAATAATTTTTGATTTTTGGAACCAGTCCAGGTAATCTTGATATATATATATCACCAGAACCAGTAATCTTCACACATATATATATATATATATATATATATATATATATATATATATATATATATATATATATATGAATATGTGTGTGTGTATGTCAATGTATATATCAAGATTACTACTGTCAAACAAAATATTGTAAAATTAAGCTAAAAATGAAAGGTCTTCGAATTGTTTTCTTTATATCCAAATCGGTCACGAGAGCCTCTCGTCATTTCGGATTCTTTATTTTCATTATTCCCTTAATATGCAGCTGATCTGAGTAAACGCACCAAGAAAGCAAATATGCCAAAACTTTGGTTATTCCATTTCCATCCTCAAAGATATGGCAAATAATTTCACCATTGCTGTTTTCAGGAAAAATATACAGGTTAGGCTCCAGGGTTTTCGGAGTACACCGTGTCGGCCAAGGTCGTTCCGCTTTGCTCCACGAGAGAGGAGGGGTTACTGACCGCTGGTGTGGTTACCCTGCGGTGATGTTGCTTCTAGAAGTTCCTTGTGGACCTGGCTGTTTGCTTCTCTCCTTCGAGATATCGGTGTGGGAGCGCCCGGCTCTGAAGCTGGGAGTTACAACACGCTGGAATATGCCTTTCTTTGTCCTCATTACTACTTACTTTTTCAATGACTCATCTATCGTGTGTTCAATCGTTTAACGCGAATGGAAGGCGGGAGGGAACTCGGCACGAAACATCAGGAGTGCCTAGTTGCAAGGATCTATGAAGAAGCATTGCTGTCGTACGTATGTGTATAATTTAGCCTCGGTTGCAGGATAGGATGGAGGATGGAGAGGAACTGGATGAAAAGATTAAACATCTTAAAGCAACTGTTATATATTCTCTTTCATGAATTCCTCGTTAATAGATATTCTCGATACTACTTTTATACAGATTTTTGAAATTACGAAAGACCAATTTAGTGTTGCATTAATCTAAGAAAAACGTCCACAAATGTTTATAGATGATAAATATTGAAATATTTCGAGATTTGGAAGGTAGAAAGAATAAGATGTAGAGACAATTTATGCTCCTAGTGAGAATCACCTTTGTTTTTCGATTACCCACTATAGTCGCCCACCTGTGAGGTTTTCAATCCGCGAAGCATCATAATATTTTGGGTGAAGTGTTTTGCCAGAATTATAACAGACTCTTGTAGCATTAAGTGTGGTGAATTTCATATGTAACCAATTCACCCAGCTATACTCGTAATGGCTCCAGCACTTTCCAATTGGCACGGAAAAATTAATTGCACCTTTGGCATACTTCTTATGAATTCCAATTTATTTCGATATAAAGCTCATAAAATTGCCCAATCTAATGATATCTTCGCTACGCACGACAACAGAATCAAGCTGGAGGAGGCGTGTCGAATAGAAAATAGCACGTAAATAAAACACGTCACGGCCTAATATACTGTAGAACTCAAGATAGACGATGAAAGAAATACAAAGGGAAATTATTGAACTATAGTATCGGTGTCGATCAAATTCACCGGTATTATCCCGAAGAATAAAAAATGAGGTGACTGATTGGCGAAGAAAAAATTTCTGACAAATGGAATTGCATCGTACACGTCTTTTCTCGATCGGTCGATATTACGGGAATGACCCGCGTTATTGGGCTCTTAGCCATAAGGAGCCGGGTTTTAAATCGCAACAACAAAGTAGCACCGTATAAATAGGTAGAAACAAACTCTTGTGTAGCACTTTGTTGAAATGACCCGTCTTTTATGAAGTATTTTCTCCGTTCAGATGAATTCATGATTCATTCTCACTCCTCTCTGTACGTACCCGCACGCCTCTCATATGGTACGGGTCTTATTCATTATAGTGTCCAAAAAAAAACAAAGAATATTCAGCCCATTCTGGGAAACACACTATGCTGGACTTTGTTTCCTGTTCAAATTAGGAAGCGTGCAATAAATTCTAACTCGCAGCTCTACTTCACTAGGTGATATCTAACGATTCATATAAATCGTGATCTTACGACGACCATGCAAACGGTATAGCCAGGAAAACTACGCTTCGATGAGCAACGCATGGGATATAATTTATCACTGATTATATAGCACTCTTAGCAGAATCCAAAGGAAATCAAAGACCGCTACGCTAACATTGAGCGATGAATAACCGTGAAAAATAAGGGTCGATAGATATATTGTTCTGTTCTAAACACTTTACCGGCGATCGTATTCTTTGCCCTCTGCATTTGCGCTGTCAATTCATAACATCGTCGTCATCCTTTCCAGAGTCATTCAAGAGTTTAGGTAAAAAGGAAAAGATTTATCGAAAAAGAAGTTAAGAGACCATTTCCTCCTAGAGAAGATCATCATCCAATTATTACTGCCATGAATCATATGTGCTTCGATTCCGACTCCTTCCCACAACGTATACCTACACATATGCACACCGCCTGTTAACAAATTTCCTTTTGTGTTCATCTACGTGATACGTTGGACCTATTTGAACTGTCCATAAATGTTGCCTCTTCTCTGCCTGTTTCGATTCTTCCCTTCGTTTAGGCACGCGTCCGACACTTCAATTTTTTTCGGGTGCCACGATTCAACGGAAATAAGATTCGACAGACCATTTTCCTCGTTCATGAGTATCCGGCTCTTCTTCCTTGCGTCATTTCCAATATTTGATAGGGTCTCGTACTGAGAGCATGGCGCACCCACTTAAGTCGACTTGAATACTAAATATATATCGTGTAGTGCCGTTATAATACTTAAGAGATGTTTTTCCTATCGGAATAACGTTATTGCACCGAATAATGAAAGCTCAACCATTGAAAGAGGCCCCTATAACATCCCAAGAATCCACCGCGAAAAAACTGATTTTCAAGGCAAACTACTTCCAGGCCTTACTGCATGTAATGGTAGGTCGAAAAGTCACGATTTCGCTATTTCCAGAGGCAATGCAATTCAAAAAGTTAAAGCCTCCTTGTCTTCCTCAGGGACACCTTTAAGCCTTGACCACTTATTAACTCTTAGGTATAGTAGTTGAAATTAGGGCGACTGTTCTAATTGATCGTGTGTTTTGCATCCAGAGAATGTAAATTAGTCTGTGCTTACATAATTGCCCACATATGCACATCCGTGTAAATTTATCGTATATTAATAGAAAATGAATGCTTACAGCTATGAACGGAGATGCTTGAATTTATTTTATAATATTCGATTGGGTTCATTCATGAAAGCGACTCAAATGACAACGTTGAAATCTTCAATTACCTGGTTCACGATAAAAATGGGAACTCCCATAAGGAATTTGACGCCACTCTTATTTATTCTATTTAAAATTTGGGGGCGCAAAAAGCCAATGGTTTATTTTACGAGGAAGGCGCGGAACATCGAGACTTGATAATGTGATTGTTAAAGCAGAAATTATGCGTCATCTAACGGTCCATTTTACCCAATGGGTATTATAAAAGTATTTGGACCAAGGCGGTTTCCCTTATAGGACGTGTGAATTAGGGTAATAAACCTCGACCGAAGTAGATGTCGTAAAAACACCATTCGTACCTAGTCTCTCGTAAAGCCATGCCCAATAATCGAAAATGTGTATCCTAGTGAGAAAGACTATAGTAACTGATTCGAGGACATTTTTGAAATAAGTAACGTTAAGACATATCTTAATACGAGTCTTAATCTCGTGTGTTTCCATCCGATGAACTGGTTACCATTCATTCATATAAACTGCAATCCCTTCACATTTTCCCGTCTCATTCACAATAACTGGTGTGTTAGATGAATGTAGCGGCGTTTTTACTCTGGCATTTGTAACATCTCTTTATTCTTTGCAAACCGGTCGAAAAATAATGAAAGCGCGACGTCTTTGAAAGCTATACTGAAAGTTATGGAGTACGGGTGGAGCCTCGTCCATTCTATCGTCCATTAGTCTAAGAATTGAATATTTTATGGCGTGTGAAATCATCTGTAGCATAGCGTGAGGGAGGAGATGAGGGAAGAATTAAGTTGCTGAGGAGGCGTCATCCAAACTCGCTCTCTTACTCTTCGCATCGGTACATTTTGTACTAACTGTTACGTAGTTCTTCAACCAAAAGATTAAGGTCGGGGTGACTGGATGTCATTGGACGTCTTGGAAGAACTTGAGAAGGAAAATATTTTTAGGAAAACATCTGCGAAGCATTTAAGTTTCAAAAGGAAATAATGGTTACCAAGGCGGAAAAAATAAATGCTTACTTGTTCCTTTAGAAGGTTCATCACGGCTGACAGCAGCGTGTGAGCACAACTTGGGAAGTTGCTAAATAAAGGGATGGAATTTAAACGGCCGAATATTTATTATATCATATATTATTTACATATCATATCGAATGAAGTTTAGAAATAGCCTCTCGTGTGGCTTCGTTCAATTCAATTCATCTTTTCCCAGTTTTATTCCTCTTACCATTGCTGAGTATCAGAAAGAAGAAAAAACGTGTATTATAAGTAAGTTAGGCGGCAGTTCAATTCAATTTCCCGATTAAATTCAGAAACCAAATTAAAAACCAATAAACCAAAATTGGGAGCGAAGTAATGGCGGTGAACTGGGGCGAAGTTGATTTTCCAGATACCCTTCACAGTGTGAGTGAAGAGAGAAACTTACAGAGTGGAACCACTTGTTACAATCATTCTCTTAGTAGTAGTTGTAGTAGTGGTTTTTATGGAAGGCGACCGACAGCTAAGGTTATTTGCGCCATTAGGGTTGGTTGGGAAGGAAGGGTGGAGAGAAACCCGGCGTCGGCATTAGCCTATCTTAGCCTATTCTTATCGAAAAGCGCAAAGGGGTCCGCAGTTTCACGTCCCATCCGACGGACGTCGTACTCACTCAAAGCGCTCTCCACAAAGCACCTCAAGTAGGGATCGGGATACCACTGAAAAATATTTGTTAACTCCAGGATATGAACCCGGGCCCTCTCGGTGGGAAGCCAGAACGTTAGCCATCGCACCATTCCGGAATGGTGCGATGGCTAAGGTCATTTGTTTGCTTTCTGTTCGCTTACCTTTCGATGGGTATGTAAAAACTTTGGATCGAAGTCATATTCGTATTTCGTACCGTATACCTCAACGTATACCTTCGTTATTTCTAAGCATCTCTAAGCCAGCAATGCTTAGTTTCCATGAAGAGGAAGCTCTACGAAATATGACAAGGGACAAATCGAGGAGTAAGTGGTTGTAGAATCTTCAAAAAATAATTCCTTCGAAACTTGATATTAAACCACAGAAATTTACCGCAGTAAAGGGAAGGTATCTTCGACCCATGCCAGTTTGAACTCTTAATGGGAAGGCCCAAGTCAACTTTAATGCATAAAGGTATTTTGCCACAGGCGTAGTTCAATATTTGGCCTTACGCTAAGATTGTAGCGTAATGCGCAGTTGTTATCTGTTGTCGATGAAAATGCAGAATTTTCCTAATACTTGAAGGTTTAACGTGTTCCATAAATAAGACAGGAAGAAACTAGTTTTGATGGTATGTGTCGAAAAGTGATGGTAGACAATAATACTAGGAATTATGAAGGAATTAAGAGATTTGCGGGAAGAGGATAGCTTCAAGGGCTTTTGCTCAGCAGCCTTGGTATTAATAACTTTAGATAATGATGTTCAGAGTAAACACAAGTTATGAAAACCCTCCGATTTTGTAATTCTGCAAAAAATGTTGTTACCTTGTCTGGGGTTTAGTTTTCGCATGTTTCGAGCTCGCCAAGATTAGGAGATTTCAACGACGGGCGTTCTGGGCGTAAGACTACATTGTTGAGGACTATTATCTCTTCCCTTCTCTTTCGCTTTTATCTAATCTCTCGAAAAATTCCGAATAAAAAACTTGACCCATTTGACAAGTGAGGAATTAAGATTAAATCTTCCTTCGAAAAAGTAATGATCTGTCATTCACGAGGTGGTCGGCCACTGGCTAGATCGATTAAAATATACACATTTTGCAAGAATTCCCTGTGGAAGAATATTCTCTTTGGAGATGATTAAATGCTGATTTTACCACAGTTTGCGAAGACGAAACTGATCGCTTTCGAACATTTGCTTACATTTAGGAATCGATCGAAGATGAGGAGGCGGGAAAAGAGACAAATCTCCAAAAGATGACAAGCTTATGTCGAAGAGCAAATGTTTTAAAGGGGTGCGTAACACGCATAGCGTCTGGGCGAAGGTTCGCTTCAGTGACCGAGGGTGTCCTCGACGAGTCGTTTGTAATACATTTTTTTTCGGGGGGAGATGTTTGCATCTTCCCCGAAGAAGGAAGGCTCCCTTGGGGGAGGAGAAGATGGTTGCTCTCGAGGATCGACTGCCCACATCGCAAAAGGTGGACGAGTGCAGAGAGGAAATAAGCGGCCAAAGGTGGCCATAGTGTTGAGCATGGGGAGGCCTACAGGAATGGAAAGAAAAAAAAAAGAATTCCGCGGGAGGGAGGCAAGGAAGGGAGGGACGAATCGGAAGGAGGGGGAGAGCGTGTTGCGTGGGGATGGGGGGACGGAACGGGTGAGGGAGCGAAGATTGGTGGGAGGAGAGGGAGGGAAGGAAGGCAGTGCTGTTCGCTAGCGCTCGGGCTTGCTTCGCCAGAGCGGTGAACTCGACGGGCACAGTGGGAAATAAGAGCGAGCGAGGGAGGAGGAGAGAGAAGGGAGAGAAAGCTGCTCTATCGAGCCCGACGTCGTCCGTGTACAGTGCGTGTGTTTGAGACGAGAGGGAATCTTCTTTACCAAAGACGATCTAAGTTCGGTGTTTTTAGACGACGGTTTCCACGCACCGTAAGGTCGTCCGCTTCCCCTTACCCCTGCGCCTGTGATTACAAATAATGGCGCTTAAGACAGGTGACGTGGATGCCCGGGAAGACTACAAAAAGGTGAGTTAGACCCAAGTTTCGTGCGTAAAGGGTTCCGGAACGGGAATTCTCTAGTTTTGTTTGGGCGCGCGCAAGCGACGCCACCTGTTGGCGTCCCCGGTGCTCTTCTCTGGCGTCCTATGTGCATCGTTTGGATAGTGATCTCTCCCTCTTCCCTAGAATTTACCTGTATACCTTTTTGGGAATTACATACACAAAGGGAAAGTTTAATGTGATGTATGTTTAACCCAGCAGTGAAACAAACCGAGGTGATTCCTAGTTGACGGCGAATCGAAGATGGCATTGCTCTTTTGGCCGCTTAATCCGCTGTTTATACACCGTGGTAAAGTTATTTTGACCGATTTCGTGGAGTCCTTCACTACTAGACTTCTTAGTCATTCTATTGGCGATTCATCAACTGGGTGAATGGATACATTTTTGTCCATATTCCGTTGCGTAATCTTGAATTAGGGAAAAAAAGAAAATGAGCGAGGGATTGGAACTTTTCAGCACTTTTTTAGAGTCGTTGTGGAATTAAATAATACGCCTTTTTATGTTGCAAGTTGTAATATGGCATATGGAGAACGACGGTCGGTTAGCCTCCAAAACGCTCGGGAATTTTTCAGATCTATAATACCCCACCTTTGCATACTAAGACAATCAATGACAATCCACAAGCATAGTTTAAACAGCTGTCAAATTATAGGAATCCGTTCTGTATTCGACACCTGGCTAGAATATTCAAGGCGACCATCACTTCGCTCGAGTGCCTCATTGGTCACGTATACTTTCGGCGATGATGATTGGACTGATGCATATGTAACTGGCAGAGCTGTCCTTGCCCTCATTTTCCTTAGGAGATCGGCTGCATCCATATCCGTCTTTGTGGCCTTACGTTGCAGACTCTTTTGAGTCTAACAATTCGAGATACGCATAGTTGCACGCACTGTGCGCTTCAGGGGAGGGCAGTTAGTTCATTTCCAGGACAATTTTTCTCACCCACTCCCGCGGTTAACTTCCAGACGAGCGATAGTTAAAAGCCCCGAGAGGGCTCTTCTTACTTTCAGAGACTGTGGAAGAAAATTACTGCTTTAAACGATAGGTTGTGCGTAGAGTTTAGATTAGGTTTTGTTTTATCGATTGCACAGACCCATATACTTTTAATTTCCCTCGGGCAGGTGAGGGGTATTATTTCGGCGAGCGTGGGTCATAACGCGAATAGGCGTTACCTTAACAGTGAAGCATGTGGACCTTCGGGATTTTCGATGACGCTATCTTTCTCCGGGAAAAGTTGCAAAAAATTTTCCCTGGACCACTCCGTGTTTCCGCTCGTGCATTGGTATAATGGTCGACTTGGGTCACGGTCTGCAGACTCACGCAACCTCGCCGCTGAAATGCATTAACAGTAGGCATCTTAGTAACGAATGCAGTCTCGTGTGAATGGGAATGTGACCTCTCGCTCTGTCCTCTGTGGTGACAATAAATACTTAAGTTTCCCTCTGCCTAGATTAACAAGATGCATACGCACAGCTTGAGCAGGACCCTAGAAATAATAATCTTTCCCACCTTAACCTTGTTCAGGTATTATAATCAAGCATTTTCTTTGAAGCCATTCAATCGACTTGGTTATGTTGCCATTGCTTGCTGGGTCTACTTGATTTTGAGCTGATATATTTGAATATTAATATAAATGGTTAATTTGTATCACGAATGAAATATTTTTCATGCATGTCTGAAAACGACTTCATATCGTATATGCATTTAAAACTTGGTTTTACAGTTAAATTAAAGGCTAGCTGGAAAGATAATTCTGTTAAGGTCGCTGCGAATATTGTAGAAATATTTTATTAATTAAAGTTTGACATTTATGCACTAACTTAAAAATCGTACTCCTTAATCAAGGTCATCAATGTTGCATGCTGCATCGAAATTGTTTCAGGGGTGAACTGGTGGAATTATTTTTTTTCTAGTTAAAACGAACTTGGTCATTTTCCTCGCCATTTTTATAAACAGTGCTCAGGTTTACCGATGCGGTTACATCACACACACACTTTGTTTCATTTGTTAGAGCAATCACAAAGTCGTTTTCGTGAAAAAGATAGTCATGCTCTTAATTTTTTTTGCAAGGGAATTATTAAATCCTGCTGCCTTTGCTCATTCCCGGTCACTGCCTTGTCACCTCTTCTCATTCAGAATTGAACAATTTGAACAGGGACAAACAAAAATACACACATATGTATGTGTACATAGATAAAAATCCGTAAACTTTGCGGAAAGCCATGAAAAAACAATGACCGTCTCCTGTCCTCGATAATGTGCGTTTGTGAATTAAATTGAGTGAGTCAACATTTATTATCATTGTACTGGTTTATCTTGAACGGCCACAAGTGTTTCCTTAAGAAAAAAATGAATTCCACGAACTCGCCGTCACTCCGAATATCTTGGGAATGTAGCGATAAAGAGCGAGCGAGCAGTTTATGATGGGCGTGATCTGGTAGTAACGCCGAGGAAATTGACGGGAATTGTTTCGGTCCCGAGGGACAAAAGAGCAGAGCAGTCTCCGTCCATTGCTCGAAAGTTGCTAATGACTCAGTGAGCGCTGGCTCGGCTGTCTCCTCACTCCTTCCATCGCATATTACCGTAAGAGCCTTCGTATACGTACATACCGCAGGTTACATCATTGGACCGAAGCCGCCGCCGCCCACTCGCCTTCGTCGGGCGAACCGCTTTTGTCCCCTGAATGCGACGCGTGCATTGTTTCTTGAGGGAGACGTTTGTTTTGTTGCGGAAGTAAACCACTTGTTGAATCTTCGTAACGTTTCAACAATAAGCCGCTGGCGAAAACCTTCTGACGGAACGGATTATCGAAAGGGCTAACGAATAATCTTAAATCTGTTCCACTCCACCGTTTGGGAAAGAACTCCAGACTACCATGAAATAGTGAATGGTAAAATGAAATAAGATATTCATATTTTTAAGGAAATCCTTGTAGAAGAATAATTAGTCTTCCCCGCGCTGTTCAAATTTTACAATGACTTTTCATAACTTACAAATAATGACATTTCGGACCACTGACCCGCTTTGCTAGTTCATCTCGACCATCGGCTCTGTCCCGAAGAGGAAATTGTTCGTTTAAGTGGTTTCCCTGTACATTATTGACCTGTTTGAAGCGCCATAATATCCGGCATGAAAGTGAATGGAAACTATGAATAGTTAGAATATATTTCGTGGTCATTGTTGCTTGGGTTGTTAAATTTTGTGTAGTTCAACGCAGGAAACTATTGGGTGCGAGAAAGACGGTGAGATGGGGTGGCACGCAAGGCATCCTTCTGGCGTACTTGCGGTGTTTTGCCCTCAACCCACCCTACCCCTCCCTCTTCCTCCTTCCCGAGTTCATGTATGGGAGCTTCTCCTTCCTTCTTCCTGTTCCCTTGCTGGGAGATCCCTGATGTACGGTACTCCTTGCTTGTCCATACTCTTCTCTTGCTTGTCCCTTACTCGACATCCACGTGACATCGTGGTCGCGAAGTTATTAGCGTGGCGGATTAATTCCTGCCTTCATGCGTATATTTTGTTAAAAAAATAAATATTCAATGTGAAATATAGATAGATAGAAATAAAGAGAAACTGAAAGAAGGGGATCGGGATGGTGCGGTGGCTAACGTACAGGCTTCCCACCGAGAGGGCCCGGGTTCAAATTCCGGAGGTGGCCGATATTTTTCAGTGGTATACGGGTCCCTACTTGAGGTGCTTTGTGGAGAGTCCTTTGAGGGAGTACGACGTCCGTCGGATGGGACGTTAAACTGCGGACCCCTTGGGGCCTTTCGACTAGAGTAGGCTAATGCCGACGCCGGGTTTCTCTCCACCCTTCCTTTCCAACCATACCTGATGGCGCAATTAACCTTAGCTGTCGATCGCCTCCCATAAAACTACTACCAATTGAAAGAATATAAATAAATTATAATGGCCGTTATAATTGTCGATTACCTTACATTTTTTTCGATTTCGGATAATTTGATCTAAGCAATTTTTTTCTATGGGATATTATGGTAGTCTTAGAAAAGATAGTCTTCGTACCTATCGTCTTCGTCGTACCCATCGAACGTGTGATTCCCATTGTTAAAAAGGGGGCCGAATTATATTTAAAAAGTTGAAGTTTGCGTGTTTCGGGAATATGATACGGGAATCAGGAATTCCCGGTGAGACCGATACTCCTTTTAGTTGCGAGATTACTGTTTACCTGGTAAAAAGTGAGGCCGACATCGGGTATACCAGTTGCACGTGAAGCAAATACGCCTGTCCTACTTGTGATATTCCAGTGTTTAAAAATTGCCTCATCATCTAAACACTCGGGAAAAAAATCGGGAAGAATGATGGCGTGTATGCGTGCGGAAAATACGGAAAAATTCGGGAACGGGAATAAAATGAAATGAATAGCCGCCCCAAAATCCTAAGATAAGGGCGAAGTGGGCAACCTCCTTCCAACCTCCCTAACTTGGGTGCGGCCGGTATCATCCAGAGATGGCAACTGCTTGGGGCGTGAAGTCAGAAGAAGCGCCAAAATTTTGTCTTGACTAGGGGTTGTGGTAAGTGAAGGGAAGCTTGCCTAGGGCGCGGAAATTTCATTCCCGCTTCGCTGTTGGTGGTGAAGACGCACGAAGGCTCTTCGTCGCCGGATATCCTCGGGCAGGCCACGGATGCTGTGAATTTAGATCAAGCACTCTTCTATCAGCACAAAGAAATCGCACCTGGTCAGAGGTCCCAGTCTTCCACAAGGAGAGCGGTGCGCACCAAGAACAGCCAGTGGAAAAAATAATACGATATATATTCGGGCAGTTACGTAACTTGATGCTTCCCTTCTCATGACCCAAGAGACTCATTAATCCATGCGCGGAATCTGAAAACTGCATTAAATGTTTTTAAAAACTTTAATAGCCTATATAAAAGATAATCAACCATTATAGTGCAATGTAAAAAATAAATAAGGCCCTGGCACGCTTCGACTCGGCTACATCACAACTTCATCACTCGACCATCGCAAAAGGGTTTAAATAACCTGATTGCTAAAATATACTTTACACTTTCAGGCTTCATTTCGTGGAATTGTGTGATGCCCATATTAAAGGAGTTTGTAATTTTCCCCAGACTTAATTCCACAGACTTACTCCACGGTCTGATTGCTAAACGTTATCCGTCAAGGCAGTGTTCCAACGTGCTTGCTTCGTTGATGGCATTATCTATTTTCCACAATAAAAAAACGCCTTGGTTTCTCATACATATCTCGGGTGATAACTTGAATGCCATAGGAAGAAGACCCCGTCAGTCATTTGGGCTGAAAAAAATTTCTAGAACTGTCGAGGAATTTCTGTGCAATGCGGAGGCACCCTCTGGTCCAGACTCACTCTCTTGATTCTCTCGGATGACGTAGGATCCAGGCCGGGCGATAGCCGAAGCATCAAGGAGAGAATAATGACCCTCTCCCCCCATGCAAATCCATTCTTAATATATGTTGGCCCATTGAATGGACCCCCAAATGCCGACCCTTCGCGCGGAGGAGGTTACCGACTGAGGCAATATCGTCGAGATGGGCGCAACACCCGTCCCCCCAAGGATAATCAAATTTGCTTACTAGGCCGGGCAATCACATCTCGGCAATCTGTTGCCTCCGTCGACCCCCCTGACTCTTATACTCCCACACCTTGCCTTGTGCCAGACAAGCTCTCACGAGCCTGGTTATTTAAATGCCTATTACAATCTAAGTAGCTAAACTCAGTACTTCATGAGAGTAATTCTGAAGTTTTGTTTGCCAAATTATCTTGTATAAAAATTACTTAATACACACGTATATTGAATTTATATTTTAGATTTCAGCTGATGGGGTGAGTGCTTATGGATTTCGTAGGCTTTGCGTCGGAGGTTGCTGCGTTGTACCTAATGGAAATCATGTAGCTGCTCGTCCTAACAGTTTACTCAGCTTGTGATTTTTTTCGATTAGATCTTTATATCGATCTCGATAAGTCTTACTGAATTAACTAAGAAATGTATTACCCACCTTAGCTGAATCTCAAATGTGCAAAACATCTCAGTGTAAAAGTCGTCTGAATTAAATTTAATGTAATTATGCAATTTTTTAACGACATTATTGAAACCAATGTACGATTTAAGTTATAAATAAAAAATATTTCGAGCGGCGAGTACCTACGTACTTACTTACTACTTATTTTTTAATAATCAATGAACTTTTTTGAGTGAAATTTATATTTGCGTGTTTTGGTGCTAAAAAAAGGGGGATACCTTTTGGAAAAATTATCACATATGACGTACCTTATCGTCTTCACTCGCATAAATGTAATGGTATGAGAACCTAACATGTACGATGAAAATGAATGCTTAACGGGCCCAGTTGTACATGTCACGTAGAACGAGTCAAGTTTTCAAGTCTTTCGAAAATACAAACCATTAGGAAGTGGGAAAATATAGATGATGTAACATGTAAACGGAAAGATTTTTCTTTCATTCATGTGTGCATTTCACGCTGTACCTAGCGATTAGGATCGAAATTTAGGCCAATGCTAATTGGTTCCCTCGATCCATGGCCACCACGAGGGCGGGTGCTCCTTGCATGATTGTACGCCCTCTTACGGGGCACGGGATGATGATTTTTTTCTAGAGATCCATTCTTCATCTGCCCCACTTCTGTTTCCATATTTAAATTAGACCAAAATCACTTTCATGTATTGAGTTTTTGCGTGAAGGAGGATCGCATAAACATAGATTCTGAAGGTAATAAAACATAGTGCATGCTAGTGGTTGTGTTTTGTAACATTCATATTTATGTTTGTCAATATAATTTATACGAATATATCTCCTCCGAAAGATGGACCTTCATTTGGACATACCGCACTTTTATGCTTTGCGTCAACCTTGTAAATAGAATTTAGGGACGTCTTGCTGCTACAAAGTTAATATAGGATTGCTTAGTTTTAGTAGTAGATTTCTCAAGGCTGATGGATAAAGACGACCGTCGGTCGGGCCGTACTCGCTACTTACTCATATTAATGCTCCTGCTCCCGGATATTCTGGAGAGGCTGATGGGCTCATTTCGCAATTTTGCCAATCTCTGTAATCTCAGTAGTAAAACCACTTAAACTTATGTTCAGTTTCGATTAAAACTTGGCGTTTGATGAAGTGAACTGAATCAAGAAGATTGCGATCGAACTCTGCAGTAATGAAAAGGAAGATAACCACGTATATGATTTAGAAAGATGGTATCGATCGTATCAGTCATAATTTGTCATCGGGGTTCATTTTATTGCGGCATACAAGCCTTTTGAACCCTTTTAAACTTCCCTGAATCGTCTCAGTTCGTCGAGGGAAACCTTTCTGACAATTTCACGAGCAGCGCGAGCGGAGGATCAATGAGTTACGTGAAGAATGAGCAATGCTCTAGTCACGTTGAATGCCAACCTTTCGAGGCAAGAGTTAGAGTAGGAATTGGGAGTGGCTGCTGGTCTATCTCTGTTCGCTGCAGAGGGAGAGGATGCAGCCATGCATTAAGGGAGGACATCGATGTCAATCGATGGATCACGACAAATTACGGGAGCGCTCAATGCATCCCTACTGAAAATGAGGCAGAGCTGAGAGAGGAGTTTTGCCTCGCCGCATGAATCCGCTTACTTTTCCGACTCTCGAAACCGAGGCCGCCGTCGACGGGGAATGAGAATTCGTCCATCGTCACGCGTATCAGCTTTTTTTTAGTGCCGCAGATAATGCTTTACAACCCATAAAACGGCATAAAAGCACGTTTCCCTAGCGTTGGTGATCGTTGGTGGGCGGACCCTTTGGTAATCGCTGAGGTTTTCGCCAAAGACGAATCACCCTCCGTTCTCACAGGCCCTATTCAAAGATGGATGGAGATAGGTAGTAGGAGGTAGATGTCCTTATTTTGCGCTACGGAGGAACCAACGACTGGGTGTCCCTTTCTTCGCGAAGACATTATAGGATGGCGGAGAATTGTTATGTGCTGCACAGGGAAAATCCTCGTGTCCTTGCTAGACTTAGTACGTAGACTAGTACGGTAGAGGATCTCGACTTTACCATGTACCATTTTGAGCCTCGCTGTCCCATTTGAATTGAATATTGAACAAGTTTCGATACGTAGATATTGCAAATTTAGGGTTTTCCGGGTATCATTTTCATGACTGGAGAAGGCCACGAGTATAAAGACCTAAACACGGCGATACATACCGGAAAACCCCGATTTTCTAGACCAACTCTGCGAAAGCCTCCCACAGAAAACTGATATTGCGAAATTCACGAGAGAAATCAGGATATCGCGCAGTGCGCCGCAGGTAGTATCGCATCCCGGTAAGAACCCTGCGGTTTGACGGTATTATGTTATTTTTACAGCTTTTCGATTCGGGCCCCCATTTCAACTTCCAGAACCTCGATATTTTGTGAGCATATCGAGAGTCGATTCCGGCGATGGAATATGGCTGAGCCCACGTTAACATCTTTGCATCGTGTTTCTCTGGTGAATCGCCATCGTTGTGGCTAACTGCATTGACGTATGTTATGTCTATCGCACGGCCGTGTCCTCTCCCTCGTTTCTCCCTCCTAAGCACCTCTGCGCAAATCGCTTTCGTCCTGACGCGCGCGCGCTCAATTCCCACTGGCAACGAGGTTAATAGAATCGCTGGAGGGTGCGGGGGGATGCGAACAGGGACTCCCCGAGCTGGTGGCCTCGTCTCCGGAGATAGCCATCGCACCCAGCGCTGTTGGCCGTACAAGGCGGCGGTCGTTCGGAAGCAGCGGGTCGTCGTCACGGGTGGTGAGACTTAGAAAAGATTCACATTCGTTTGTGCGCCCGTGCAGTTCGAACACGGGGTGGCAAGTTGTCCATGACTGTATGCGATTGTATGTATGTTTTCCCTTTGCCCGCGATGATCGGGGGCGGCTCCGGGAAGTCTTTCGCGATCTTTGATTGGCATTCGATGCGCGAGTTTGAAAAATGACGTGCTTCGAATCCCGGTTCTCTCCTCTTTCCGGTGTGATTTAATGCGCATTCCACATGCCCTAGTTGCGCTCTTATTCTCGTTCAATCGGTTTCACGAGCGAAATACCCCACATTTATCCGAGAAATGAAAGGAAACCGCTGTGCCTCATGACTCAAGTCTCTCAATAATGGATGCCATTGTGTCAGCAGGATGAATCCTAATGAAAAGAGTCTTTCACAAACGGCTCCCGGATTAGTATTTTTCCGAGCTGAATGGGACTACTAATGTATTTTAAGGCGTATCATCGAACTAACATTGCTTCAGCATTCCACTGTTAAATCAGTTTATTTCATAAAAACGTTGGCTCTAAAACTAAACTGCTGGATGAAGAGTGATTGAGTATTGATTCATGGATTGAAAAATGCCCAAGGTGCAGCACATTGGTCAATGTAAATGTGGTGAGTTTTTCATGAAGACTCCCTTACTTTACTCGTTACATAAATTTTTGAATACATTTAATTTTATGAGTTAATGAAGTTCCATTAAATACCCCTGAAACTTTATTTGCCACTGTAGCATTTGCCCACATCCACCTCGTCATTCGAATGAAATCGAGGGTGGTGAAGTCTTTAAAGTTCCTCTTTATAGGATTGATGTATCAATTTATTTAGTGTTTTACAAGTTTTACTGTCAGCGTCCTCACTTGGACTTGTCTCGGTTTGATAATTTGATTGACAAACGCACGGCAAGAACGACATCATAGTATTATCAGCCGCCCATATTTTGCGACCGGCTCAATGGATCGGAGCATAATTTATTCCATAAGTATAGACGTTAGTCAGTAAAACAGTATTTATTTTAAAAGATTGATTTTACCTTTTTTTATTTGCTACTCAACAATTTTTAAGTTTTTTCAACATTCGATCATCATATATATATGGTATTTTACTAAATTTTTACGTGTAAAAACCACGAGTGCTCTGAATGGTAGTTTATATGTAATATAAATGTAAATGCGAAAACATAGAGTTCATTTGATATATGAAAACCCAGCAGAGAAAGCAACCAAATGTACATGTATTTTTGTTTATAAATAAATTCCTAAATATATATATATATATATCCATATAAATGCTTTCGTGACAAATATATAGCATAGGGGAATAATATGTTAAAAATTATATTGCATTATTTTAGAGTAATTTTATGAAATATTGACAAAAATGTTACATATGATACAAATACATATGCGAATAACTCCGACGTAAGAGGAGTCATCAGGATAATAATTTAATCTAAAATGTAGGATTATTGTGAAAGGGTTAAGTGATCGAAAAGTATCTAAAACGGTTTTTCTGTGAACTTACACTTTTTACATATTCAGGAAGGAAAATACGAATTTTAAATGGGATATCGTGGAAAGATTTATTTGACGTGGCAATCCGATTACGTAAAACAATAAATATCAAAATTACGCGGTCCCTGTTACATGAGCTGTGGAAATAAACTTATTGCTGAGGTACTGAGGTGCACGAGTCTATAGTAGTTCTTATATTAACGTGCACACTTGTGGCCCTTCTTTTATCAATTAAAAACAATTTTGATCTGTCACAATAGAGTGTTACGGACTCGCTGAGTGAATTGTTGAAGGCAAAACGGAGTCCAGAATTTTGCAGTCTTTCCAGTTTAAAAAATATCTGCTTATTTATTCCACGAATGGTGTGTGAATTCCACGAAATAATGGTCGAAGCATTGAATAATGAGGATGTTCACGTCGCAAAATAGATGGTATCAACCTTCTAAATAAAGCTGATACAAGGCCAAGTGAAGTTTGTTGCAGATTTAGTGGGCCATTCCAGATCAAAGTTTAATTAATTGTCACTCCCAAGGTAATTACCACTAGAGAATAGACAAATTTCCAAGCCTTAGGCCATAATTGTAGGTAAGTTATTCAATTCGAGATCATGAATATTTTGGGGAATGCCTATAAAAATTGATTTGGTCTGTTTTGCATTAGCAGCGGAAAGAAAGTTGACTTACAGACGACCATGGATTGGGAATTAATTCGATGAAATTAGGCTGCAGCGGAAAATCCTGGCTTCCCAGTGAATGTAATCAACCCATTAAAAAATGCTTTGCGATGTCACGGATTCCTGGAAGCCTCAGTTTTATTACTTCACCCAGGAGGCCTGGGGTAGATTCCAGTGAGTGGAAGGAAATTTCAGCGGCATTCCGGTCCTCAACTCACTCCGTGCCATCCGAAATAAGATTATTTTTTTATTACCGTTTAAGTCACTCCTTCCGGCTTAGCGTCGGACGCTGGACCCGTTTAGTGAGATTTGTTTACTCTTAAATAGTGTTGAAAGTGGGGCAGATGCGTCCTAAGTTTTGGCGAAATCTATGGGGTCAGCGAGAACGAGATTGTTTTCAATAATTTCTTACTTTAGTTTCCTTCCAGTCGTAAGTTGAACCTTTTGTTAACCGATAGGTTTGGCATAGCCTGTAAGGTAACTCAAATTTGATATTTAAGCATAAGATCGCGGGTTCACGATACGCTAGATTAAGGATTCAACTCGAACAGATTCGTTTTCTTACGAACGATAACGGGGAAATGAATATATCAGTAAGGTGGTTTTATGCTCTGACCACCATTGGTAATTTGGTCTGCGCCAATAATATCGCATCTTTGTTATTTCTTAAATAAGCAAAGAAAGCGGAATTATTCTCGTTCACACATGACTGAAAAGTCTATTGATCGCAGGAAGAAGTGTGATGTCATCGACGTCATCTCATTTCCCTCTCGTCAGGACAATGATAATTTTCGCCCTTCAGCGAATCCCATTCACTTCGGCGTTGCACAATATATAATCTGACTCATACGCCCGAAACCAAGTTTACTGGCGGAGGCGGCTGACCGTTCGTGTTTGTTAGGAGGTTTCTTTTGATGAGTCCGGATGTCGTGGACATCCAGACTAGGGCCGTTGTAGCGGAATATTACTTAGTAGTAGATATAAGGGAGGCGACCGATAGCTGAGATATTTTGCGTATAGCGGAATAGATTTATTTAGTGGTCGTGATCCTCCATCGCGTGTCGATGGACTGCTTGTCACTTGAAATCAATGGATAGGAATTCATTGAAAGATATTACCGGGGTAATGAACGTTTATGTTTAAATTTGTGTGAAGGTGTGCATTCAAAAGCTTGATCAATTTTTAAACGCTATTAAAAATCAATTATGATACAATTTTTTGTGACACTTGATAATAAGGTCACTTTGCTTCGTATTTCCCACAATATCAACAATAGACGGAGTGATTTTGTTAGTTGTGATTAGATTAACTTGAAATTCAATAGATTATTACCAAATTTCACATTCATCCGATTGTATGAATGTGAAAGAATTAAGATACTTACTGATTACGATTTTTTTATTCGATAGGGTTAGATTTCATTTAGTTCCAATGAAGTTACTAATTCGGTGACATATTGGCTGTTGGAAATCGACGGTTGGCACCCTTCTATCGCTGAATTAGTCACAACCCAGATTCAGCATTGTGCGATTATTTCGATTTAAATCATACGATAAGGGTTAATGAAACAAATAGGAGGAGGGGAGGCGAGTTCGAGACATTTGTCCATTCTTTTCTTCGAATTGCTCCTCGATAGTAATGCCTCTCAAATGTGCGAAGTATTACGATTATTTGGGGAAAAATCTTTTTAGGGTATTTCGTGAGGTAGTGTAACAAATAGCATCTGATAGCTTGGATAGTTGAAAAAAATTATGATGAATTTTTATCTAATAATTTAGTTTTTATCCAATAATATCTTGTATACCCAATGATGAAGAAACATTTGCAACAAAGACCTAGTTAATGACAGGTACCTTCTATGAAGACAGAAAGAAAATATTAAAAAAAAACGTTGGCCCAGAATAAAAAAATGAGACAAATGAGTGCGCTAAGCGTGGCGATGAAAAGGAAATGGTTGTTGGAAGAAATTAAAGTACAGGAAAAGTGAATGGTGGAGATTGAGACACGTACAGTGATACAGGGTATAATGTCGAGGAAGGAAAGAAGAAATAAGAGGAAAGAAAAAATAGGATTTGATCTTTTTTTAAATTAGTTCGTTTGGATAAAATTAAGGTCTCGCATATTTCATTTTCGATTTTTAATAGACTACACCTGCAAGGAGTATGCTTTAAGCTTTATTTTGATGCATCATGGCAGATTGTCGATGAGTTAGTTTTCCCTGTAGAGTCTTATTTACAGGGTCTGTCACAAAAATATGTGGAACAAGAAATTGTCTTCCTCGATTCAAATGGCGTTATTCACAGAGAGTTTGTGCCTTAGGGACAGGCGTTAAACAGTAAGTTTTACGTGGAAGTTCACGAATGGCTGTGGAAAAGAGTGCAGCGCATCAGGAAGAAGTTCTTCGGCATCTAAATGCTGCACCACGACAACGCGCCGTCCCACACAGCCTTCCTCGTGACCGAGGTGGCAACAATGCCCTAGCCTCAATGTTGGACTGGCGGGCTTTTTCATTCTCAAGAATAAAATGGAGATTGAAACGCAACCGTTTTGGAATGCTGGATAACGTCAAAGAGGCCGTGGCGAGGTGCCTGAATGAGGTTCCCGTCGACGCCATCCATGAAGCATACCGCAACTGGTAGAAGCGCTGGCATCTGGGTGTCGATGCAAAAGGCTGTTATTTTTAAGATTTTCAGTAATTTGTACGTTGATCTACAATAAAAATTTGGCCCGGATTGGCGCTGCCTATTTTTGGGACAGACTTTGTATGTAATGGCGGCTATGTGGACCAAGTGACAATCTTCACATAGCTTGGTAGGTAGATAAGTACATACACTTGGAAAATCCAGCAAAAACATCGGCTGCGATACAGGAGGCTATTCATTAAGAAAGATAAGACAGTATGGAGTTTTCAACTGCAACTAATATCTTTGCAGTCCCAAGGAGTTTTTTTTTAAATGTGGGAAGGTATTCATGCTATAGAAAGCTTACGGAGTCTTTGGGAGACAATCAATTCGAAAAAACGCAAATAAACTTAAACACCCCTGTTGCCTGGGAAAACAGCACTGTCAGAAATATTAAAGATTTCATAGGGATCCACCCACATGCTGGTAACAGAATAATTGGGCATGAGATTCGAATATCTCTCATACGTATTGAAAATAACGGGGCAAATATGACTATGGCAAAAGGAAGATGCATTAAACTTGGTATGAGATAAAATTAAAGTAGTTGAAGACGGGGCCGATGACTCTCGGTGTAAATTTTATATTTTCTGGAAGTAAAAATTACTCTGGCTACGTTGTACTCGTACTTTTGCGCGGTGGGTTCCTTAAACTCGCGATTTTCGCGAAAATTAAAGTATCTTCCTCATACTCCCTATATTCCCAACCAAGCCTCCTCGGACTTTTTCCTGTTCCTCAATGTGAAGAATCACCTTCATGAAAAGTGTTTTTCTACATCAGTGGGTGAACGGAACGTGTTTCAAATTGCAGCGGCTGCCGCTGATGCAGGGCTGGAATCACGTCAATGAAGCTTGATATATAAAATGACAAATTTTTACGACACATTTTTTGAATAAAAATTCTATGATTACTGTTTGCTGAAGGTCCCATTTGTATTTGATGAGACTGGCTTAGCCAAATATTATTAAATCATGATAACTGGTGAAAGCAATTGAGTGGACTGGAGAAAGGTAATAGGCACGATGGTTCCCATTTCTCCTTTTCCATTAAACAGCAGCAAAATGAATGATTTTGGGAGGTGTTAGTCCAGAGAGTAGAGCATTGGTCTACTGAATGGAGGACCCTGGTTCGATTCCCGAGCACGTCTATGGGTAACTTTAGCCTCATTCAAGCTGTGTGATTTTTCGGGCATCAGATCTTCCTACAGAGCCACAGGCAGGGCAAACTGGCTTCCCTACCCTGAAGCATGAATTTCACATGCCATCGGCCTTAATACTATTTGAGCTACCCTCTGCCCTCATATATCAAACTTACCTTTGGGCTGATAACTGTGGTTCGTTATATAATATGAATGGCTGATATTAGCATATAGTGATGAAAACTTATTTTCTATCATTCTAAGATGAACTACATGGGTGAAGAAAAATAAATGATAAATAGCACTGCCATATTTTTTAATCTCATTATTTTTATTATCTCTCATCGTGGGTCAAAGGCATAGAGCAAAGCTTTATGATTTATGGAATTATAGGGTAATATCATACTGGCAATTTTTTAGCAGTACCTATTAATATATCACTTAACCTAAACTGGCAACGTAACCCACTAAACATGGCATCTGTTAGCATATGTCATCCTTCCAGCTATGTATGACTAACTGCAGTTCAGGATCAGGCTTATTAGTCTTTGGGATAAAGAGCTATGCAGGTGTATGTGGTACTGACCTTAATAATTAGCTCTTTAAGCATGCCAAATTCTCTTCATTTTATCTGATTGAATCAATAAAAAGGTTATGATTATAGTGTGGTGTTATGGTCCATTGCATGATCCTATTATTAGGAAACGAGGAAAAAGAAATGCATATAATAAGAGTGATATAAGGAGGAGTGGATATTTACGCAGTAATATCAAGCAAGCAATTTGAAAGTTGGTAATTATTGATGAGTCCGCTTACACTCCCAGTGACAAACATGGTTCCTCAAGTTTCTAATGTCTGGAAAAATTTTCTGTTTTGATTACTAGTTGTTTCTGTTCAAGTGAATTCCAGAACTACTCAAAGGATTACTCAGGACCTTGAGTTCTCCATTTGCTTTACTCTCCCATTTAGACTTCTTATATCACTTCAACACATGCACACACAAACAATAATCATTGATCTCATGTGTACTACATAGAGGTCTCTACATAACTAAGTAACTTATTGTAAAGTTTACCATTTTATTTCTTGTTGGATTGATTATGATCTTAAAACTATGTATAGTTTATATTATTATATTGTATTTTTTCAGTTTGATTTTAATTAATTTTGTAGTGATTTAGTTAGGCACATATATAAATGTGTATTAATACCAACTTCCTTTCTTTCATTCTTTGTAGGAAGCTTCTGCTAAACATTGGGCATCATATTCTGGTGACTGTCCGTGTATCAACAGAATTCTTGCATCTAGAAGTTCAAGACTATGGACTGTTTTCAAATTCCTCAATGCCTTGTTTAGAGCTTTTGGACAGGTGAGCATAGATTTTTGGATTTAGAGTAGTAAAGAAACACCTTATAGTTTTATGGGCTCTTAATTATTTTATTTGGGTGTTGTTAGTAATGGTACTTTGAAATACTGTATGAAACAATATTTGGGCCTCACCAACAAAATAAATTGTCATAATTCATTCTGTTTTCTTAATTTATAATCTGTAGAGTGATCCTAGAGTGAAAATGTTTTAAGATATTTCATATGTATGCAGTATGTTTCAGAATTTGATTAATCTTTTTGTGAAGAAATCATATTACTTGCCATCATAGTGGAGTTGGAAGTAGAAATCTCTTCGCATAAATGCGAGGTAGAACTTTAGAATCCCTAAATTAAGAGGAACCCAAAGTACTTACTTTTTAATTGTCTAGTAATACTGATAATCGATGGTTTCAGATGATGCATAAGCAATGAAACTAGTAGTACCCAAATAAAGAACAGTGGAAAATACATTGTGTTCTTCATTCTATGAATACTGATACTGTTTTTATATTAAGTGTATTGTTATGTTTTGTGGTAAGTAGTTTCATAAATGTTTGGACTGATACAGATTTGCTTTTTATTTGCTTTCTGGGCTGTTTATTTTCTTTTTAGTTCCCAAAAGGGGCATCTCAGCCTGAGTTTTCATTATTGATTTAGGCCAATGTCACTGGTGTATTATGTATTATTTAGTTTTCTTCATGGATTTAAGACTATCTGTTATAAAATAGTAACCCAAAAGATTCTTCTTAAATGTTTCTGCGCACTAGAAATTGGAAGAGTTGTACTATAGAGAATATATTAAAGATTGATTTTTAAGGTAGGTTTTAACACTGTGTAAACATAAACTCTCTGATATATTATCTTCACCTGATTGCATTTAAATGATCAACAATGTGACATTGGTTATAGAGCCCAATTCCTTTCATTTAAATTTTAACTGTCCCTAATTGAAATAAACCCTATGCCATGCAAGCAAGTCTGTTACAAATAGAACTTAAAAATAAGATTCAAATTTGGTGTTTTGAATCATGCCTTTCAGCTGCATAATTAAAAGTCCCAGCTATGGAAAACCTATTTCTTTAAATATTTTCAGATTACTTAGAAAGCGTTGAGTCTCATGCAAGCAAACTGCTTGATACCTTGAAAAATTATAATTATCCATTTTAACATGCAACCATCATTCCTGAAAACTTAGTTTAATCCAGCACAAAGATGTAATTGAGATATGAAATTGCTCATATTATCTGTAAATTTTTCCTAGGTTATCTTTTGCAACAATCCAATCAGTGGTATATTTGTCCTGATAGCAGTTCTTGTTGCTGAACCTTATGCAGCTCTAGGAGGCATTCTCAGCGCAACAACTGCAATCATCACAGCTCTGGTAAGAGAAAAACTTAGGTACATTGAACCACTTGATGTACATTTCATTACTTACTTCGGGTGTAATTCTCAGTACCAAGATCAGGACTATTATCATAAGGAAAAATTGCACTCTAATAGCCTAAGTAATTGTATAATATTATTATTCACCCTTCCTTAGTTGCTAGCTTTGAATGAAATCTCAACCCACAAGTTTATTCAAATTTTGACACATTCAGAAATTTGGTCTAGAGATATAAATATTATTGCTTTCCTTCTTGATCTACATCTCAATGATAGTGGATTAAATATATAGGTATTATTATGAATGAGCTTTATGACAGAGCTGAGACTCTTGTGAATTTGGGAAAAGTTTTTCTGCCCGTAAGTTAAACTTCTCATATTGGCATAGGCTTCATCTTGGAAATTACTATAGGTATAATTTGACTAATTACCATGGAGTGAATTTTGTTTTAAATACATATTTTATAGTGTTTAAAAATGGTCCTATGAATTTAGAAAAAACTTCAACGATAAGGATATTTTGGTGGACTATCTGCTCACTCCACCACCAAATTCATGATTCACTGCTTGGTAAACAACCCATTGGCTGTTCTCTGAGAAAAGGGTGGAATATATAAAAAAAATTATTTTAATCTTTTCATCAGATAAGTTCAATTCTTAGAGTAAAAATCTCTAAAAAAATAAAATATCAATGTAATGCTAGCGTACTCCATCATTTTACTGATTTTTAAATGTTCATTTTGTCTAAATTATTTTCCAGTGTTTGGCACATTAGAATTGAACTGAACAATCATAAGATAATGATAAAATTGTTATTCTAATGCAAATTTTATTTGAATTACTAAGGTCATCTTTAAAAGGAACAAGTGTTATTAATGTTTGACCATGCTGGTGGTGACTGTGTATGTATTAAGAATTAATGTAAAAATTCATCCTTGTATACACTTGAATGAACACAAAACTCTGGTCTATACCCTTATCCATTAATTGAACAAGGCTTATAGAATTATGGGATGAATTAGTTTGAAAAATGTCTTTCATGATAAATATTTTTGAGGGTGAGTACAAAGCACAAAATATACAATTGATGTCCTTAATATACACCACACATCCAATTTATGAATGCATATGTAATGGATAAACATGGCATATCTATCTACAGACATCCATGGATATATAATGGATATCATTAGACATCCATCGGTAAAACAGTGTTGAAATACAATTTGTTATGCTCTGGTTTAATTACAGTCCCACTTCAATGGTGTTCTTTTAAATGGGAATGTCTATCACCCCAGTCCTACATCAGGTGTGGGACTGGGGTGATAGTGAGCCCTTCCTCAGGGAACTGTAGGGGCTTCAAACTTTTGCTGAAGGTAGTTCTGATGGCCTCTCTTTTTAATTCCTCCTTCTTCCTGTACTTTATAGTTGTACAGCCCCAGCCTTGTAGCAATCACACCAGGAATCCAGGAATTCTCAGTGGTTTCGAAGTTCCTGTAAAAAAGAGAATCTCCCAATGGAAAAAAAAATATTTTTGTACTTTAGCATGCTCGTTTATAGTTTCAGAATTGACTGAAGTGCAGGGCTTATTTGGAACTCAGAATGCAGAAATTGTTTTCTGGGATTGGGCTTCTTGGATTAAATTCAAACCATTTTGTGAAATTTTTGAAATTTACTCTCTTTAGCTCTGTATGGTATGTTTTGGATAGGGAAATGTTTTGATTCTGATCAAAGCTCTTTGCCTCTTTGTTCATTCAATTAATTAGTAGTTTAGACCAGGGAAATCCAGATGCATTAATGAAAACAAAGGATGTTAGGCATTTCTTAGAGTCCCTAAAACCAGCTGGTACTCTCTTGTCTGCAGTAACATACTTTTCCTTTGAATACAGCCCGCTAAATAATATCATATCATCTGTATCATAAACGTTATTTGAAACATGTGATTGTAAACTTGAAACTTAAGTTTAATTAGCTCAATGTGAGGCACTATACAAAATTACCTATGAATCCCAACAGAGCTTCAATTCATATTTTGAAAATGCCATGGAATTTTTAGAAATTACTTCTACCACATAGCTAAATATTCACTGGCAACCATTGGTCATATTTCCTCATGGAACAATTTTTCTTGATCAATGATTACTATTACTACCTATATGGTATGGAGAAAACTCTCATATCTTCACTGTCTTATCTACTCCAACAACACTAAATCAACTATTTTTCACAAATATAAAGTTATCCTGCTAGTGAATCATTTTCAGCATACCTAAATTTTGAGTAAGTCTTACTTTTTTTCAGATATTAGATCATTGACATCCCATTATAAGGCTTTAATTAGATTTGTTGCTGAATATCATTTTTCGAATTGTATAAGAAACTGTTTTTTTGCCTTATGCTGTGCAAATTATTTTTCTTTTTTGCATGCAATATCTTAGAGACTTTTTGGGCATATCAGAATATTGAAGGGCACACCTTTTATTATACTTCTAATGCAAACAGAGAAAAAACTAGAGCAAAGATGCAGGAATTACTGGAAGTCACAATTTCAAAACAAACATTTTCTGTGCAATGTAACTAGTGGTAAATGAATATACTGCCTCCATACTAAGTTTAATGATGATCAAATTTACTATGAAACTTTCATGTTTTGGGTCATTCTGGATTTGGGAACTCTGGTTGTAGGATCTCATTCCTATATTTTTGATTTTGAGGTTATGTTGTGTGTAGCAGGCTGTAATAAAAGTCAATAACGCTGGTCATTGTGCATTTCAATATAACATTAAATGAATCAGGTTTGCATTATCATATAATGAAAAAAATGTAATATAAGCTATTATAAAATAAGTATTAAGGAGGGCATTGCTTTTTTCACATTAAGCATCACTATTCTAATCATAAAATTGTACTCGTACAATTTTGTTTCATTCAAATATTATTATGATTCTTCTGTGAAATTTTGATGAATTGCCTTCCTTCTGTGTCATTTAATAGCTTTTGGAGCAGCCAAAAGAAGAAGTAGCTTCTGGGAGAACAGCATGCAACTCTGCTCTCTTAGGATTTGTTACAGTGGCTTTGGCACAAGCTCCAGGTTTTGCCATTTACTTAGAGGCAAAGCTCTGGGTGTCCATTATTTTTGCATCTGTGTTTTGGTAAGTCTATTTGTGTCTGAATTTGATGTTAGTAATATTTTATTTGTTGCAGATATATTCTGAAATCAAGTACCCTAGGCTAGTTATTATTGTCTCAGTTGTTGTATTTGTTTTATTTCCAAACTGTTTTTACTTTGCCGTGACCAAATTCTATCTCATATTTGAGTCACTTTGAATTGGGAATTGTTTTAAAGAGAGTAATGGAGCATTCTTTGAAATATTCATTATTAAATGGTTTAAAATTCTCACAAAAGATTTAGAAGAACTTAATGCGAGTGGTGATCCTTGTCAGTGTTCTTCCTCTGTGAGGGGGAGGGCATTTATCCATGAGCAGAGCAAGTAAAAGTAAATACAAGTGAGTTCTTGTGATGGACTCGGTTGTTGAATATATTTTCTGGAAAACAACTGAAACTTGTTTTTGGTTTGTTAGTTTTAATGCTTGGAGATTCTTGCACAACAAGATTATATGCTTGTGTTCCTCAAGGTGGGCCACCAATGTGTTCGCAAAGTTCCTTGCAAATGACTTAATGTTTTAGTGTATGCGGTTAGCTGTTCAGGAATTAGTTGTTCTGCGAACCACTCCGCCTGCTTCTAGATACCTTCATTGAGATTTTTTGTGAAATGAAGTTTCAAAATACCCTTATGGAGAACCACTGAAAGGTAGTGTAATTTTTGCCAGGCATGGTGTTGTCTCATTAGCAACATGTACTAAGAGTGTTTTTGTGTGCTTGAATTGCTTTTGACCAATCTGAATTGATTCCTAATTTGAGATTCACATTCCTGCAAATTACAAAGTGGGGATTGGCGAACGTTTATTGTATTGCTATAATTATTATAAACAAAGAAGTCATGATTCATGTCAAATACTTTTGTGACTGGAGTTCTCCTTTCTAGTTTTCACTGTGATAAGGCTGTGGTAGAATGGTACCTTACAATAAATCCTCTTGCCCATGCAATAATTTTTATCGATTAATTAGAATTACTGGTGTTGCTGTATATATTATTTAGTGTCGTCTAAATTCAGATGGAAAGAATGTATCAATGCTAATGAGCAATATTGTTTTTTTACACTTACAAGAAGCCTAATAAAGTTACAGATTCAATCAAGTTCTTCATGAGACCTTCAGTAATCAATGCAGGTTGAATTAGCAGTTTTCAGGACAATCAGCTATGATCAAATATGTGAGAAAAGATTAGTGTGAACACCATTCATATGGAAATGAAATGATATAACACAAAAGATTGATAGCTATCAGTTACCTCATATTAAAGCTACTACTACTCCTCACCTGAAATAATGACATTCTAAATACAGTGTCTTGTGTATTGATCTTTCATCTTTTTTCCGAAACTTGTTAAACTTTATTAAAACATAATATAATAAATAGGAAATGAATATCAAATGCAGTACTTAGTTGCTCTTGTCTCTCGATGAAGTCTCTGGAAAAAAGATTTTCCGGAGACAAATAACTTTAATTACTCAGCTGGATGTGTATCAGTTCCTATAGGTTAGGGCAAGTTATGAAGTAAGACTTCTATGTACATATATCAAGAATACTTTATGGATTACTTATCTTTGTCCTTTGTTAATTAATATATGTTCTTCTTCCTCAGTGTATATGTTACCATAGCACTCTCCAGCCTTCTGTACTCCCTGCCACGTCTTCGTCTTCCATGCCTCCAGGCACCATTTGTCATCACACAGACACTCCTTCTCTTCTGTCTCCTCCATTCTGCTTACCCAGATGTCCATCACCCTCATATTGTGGAACCTGAGGAGCCAGGAGAGTTGGTAAACTTGACCACTACCATCCCTGAAAGTGTGACTCTCTCTGAAAATTTCTCATCTCTATCCGATATGTTTGAGCAGTTGAATGAGCTTCAAGGAAATGACACAGGAGAGCTGAATCCTGCAATCGAAGGCATTGGCTATGAAGGACATCACATAGCAGGAGGACTCAACTGGGGAGAGGTGAGTAAAAGTGCAATAGTTTGGTTAGAGATGAACCCTAAGCTTATATTTTGCTTAAATACTTACAAGTTGGCTTACATGCATTAGTGTTTCTGGCATCCATATAATAGTGAGATTTCAAACTGGAAAACTTATATCAGCGACTAATGACTTCACTTTAAAAAATTCCCACAGCAAAAGGGAAAAAATCAACTCACAAGGAAGAAAGTTTTTCCTTAATTATTAATTTAATTATTCAATCATAAATTACTATGGAATGCTCATTATATGATGCCACTTGTCCATTGGTTTTTTTCTCTGTTGGTCCTAGAAAGAGATGTTTCTTCTCCCATCCACTCCAATTCTCTTCTAATCCACCTTAATGCTGGCAGCTCATGACTATTAATCCAAATCTACCAGAAAAGCTTTTACTGAAGCAGCCAAATAATATACGCAAATTATAAGGGTACATTTATTCTATGATGAATCATCTAAATTATTACTCTGTAAATATGAACTAAGTAAGACTCTGTTTATGCTGCTTAGCCAACTCTTAAGTAAACTTTAACTTCCCCCAGCATGATTGAAAAAAATAGTATTGATGCCTCGTTTGGCTATAAAAATTAGGTGGAAAACATTGATCTGAATGTTTTGGAGTAGAAAAATTGGTCTCGTGAATGCATGTCACAATATATGAGTGTTAGACACTTAGAACAATGCATACCAGAATGTTCTAAGTGTCTACCACTGTCTGCAAAACCTGCTTGAGTCATCTCATTCATACCACACCGACAGCCTTTAAACTTGATATTCAGTCCAGAAAACAGAAAAAGGTTCAACAAAGTTGAATCGAAAACATATGGTGAGAGGAAGATAGGAGTAATTTGGTTTCTGGTCAAAAGATTCCTGGTGAAGAAGGAAATGCGAGATGGTGCATTGTGGCAATATATTAGTTGATTCCTTTGGTGCCATGACAGTCTTCACACCTGCAATGATGCCTTTTCATTCAGCTGCTGAAAGATGCCACGGTAATACAGTGGAACCTCTGTTAACGAGCACTTGGCAAGTAATTTGTATAATGAGAAAAAATATTGTGTCCTGAAGTGACTCGCTTAATGAGTGATTGTTTGCATAAAAAGTGATGGGTAGAAGGGAAATCTGGAAATGGTTGTGCATCTGCTACTTCATAGGCACACACTTCCATTCTCAAACAGTTATGTAATCATTGCCTTGGTCTCTGTTGCACTTTTCATGAGATTGCGTGAAAATTTAATGTACACTTACTCTTCTTTTCTTTGATCTATCTAGTAATAACCACATATCACACATGAAACTGTAAATAAAAGAATGAAAGGTTAAAATATGTGTATTGCACCTACATGAAATTTTGTACATTAATCCTGAAGATAAGCTAGAATTATTACATTGTGTAAATATAACGAGTGTGCAGATAGCAACATCAATCTCAATTATTTGAATTCCACATTATGCATCATTTCCCTTGCTAGCTGACCCAGATTTTTAGGAAACTTGTGCATGTCTTAATTGAAATAACGAAAAATATGTTTTCAATAAAACTCAAAGCCATGATGATGGTCCTGTGTCTTTTAAACATAATTGATGAAATTGTGATTCATCAGTTGTGGATGCGTGGCAAAAAATTGTGATGCACCAGTATCCACCTTGGCAACAAGGGCCCAGAATGACAACACCATGGAAAAGTGTTCATTAGCTAAGCATGTTACCCACCTCCAAATAGAAATATCAAAACCTAAGTCCTTCTGACTAGGTAGTGACATTCATTTATTTGGCCAATATGTGAGATGTCTATGAATTAAGATATCTAAGATAGACGCAGTTGTCGAATGTGGTGGCTACAATGAAAATTGGATTACAAAAAATGAAGTCGATGTGTAAAGCATTAGTGATTTTAGCGTGGCATCTTTCTATTACTGATCCATAGCAAAAAATGGCGGTACCTCGATTAATGTCTTGATAGGTATGCCCTTCGAAGAAATTGCCTTGGACAAATTCTGTATGGAATTGTACTTTGAAATATTTGTGATCATGTTAAAGGACCTGAATCTTATCATCGATTCTGTGTATCACTCCCCTAATGGTGTATTTGAATATTTCTGTTATCAACTGGAACTAGTACTATCCCTTTCCTTGACTCGGAAAGCCAATATCATAATTTGTGGAGATCTTAACATTGATATAATTCTAAAAACTAGCGATTGTCAGATTCTTGAAAATCTTTTTCTTTCTTATAATTTATACTTGGCATGTAAACAGCCCACTCAATTTTTTGCCTGCCTAGATAATGCAATTACCTATTGTGGTCCTGAACTGTATAATGTGTTATTGACTATCTCCCATCTCACCATCAAGGTAAAAGCTTCTCTTTTAAGACTCAAATAACTCCAAAGATATTCTCAAATAGAGGTCAAACCATAATCATTATCATAATGATAACAAGAGAAGGTTTAGAGTTTCAAACTGCTTCCATCTTGTATTAATTGGCATGGTATTGGCACAGACTCTATTGAGAAAACTTGTTTTTCAAGATTTTTAGGTAATTGTCCAGACATTTTTGAACATAGCTTTCCTAAAAAAATACTAAACTGTATGTCCACTAAAACTAAAAATAATCCCAGGTATCCTGGGGAGTTATTAGCTCTTAGAAATGATATATTTAGTTACTACCATTCTTACAAAACCAGTGGAAGCCGGCATGACAAAAAGGCTTATTTGAAATACAAAAGAGATTATTATAACTCAATTAGGTGTGCAAAAAATAAAGCTTATAAGGATTTTATATTCAATGCAAAAAATAAACAAAAGGCAGCATGGGGAGTAATCAATCAAGAAGTTGGCCATGGTAATGCGAAAGAAAATCTTCCCTTTACCCCAGATGCTGTAAATAATTTTTTCTTAAAAACTGTTGAAGACAATTTGTTCTCTAAAAGCGTTGAAGCTGCCAATATTGGCAATATGCTGCAAAATCTGCCTCCAAGTAATTTAAATTTTAAATGGAATTTTGTTACTCCATTCTTTATAATATTGACTGTTAAAAATTAAAAAAATGCAACAATAAGGATATTTATGGTCTGTCTAATTCCTTAATAAAGGACATTGTGTTCATTGCGGAACCATTAGCTATGTTACTCAACTTATTTTTTGAAACAGGAGATTTTCCAACAGCTTTAATATATTCCAAAATAGTACCTGTCTGTAAGAAAGTTGATGAAGATGATTTAACTAACTACAGCCCAATTTCCATTGTCCCCATTTTTGGTAAAATTTTTGAAGCTATAATGAAAGATCAAAAATGTGATTTTTTTTAATCAAATAATCTGTTTTCCAAATCACAGTATGGTTTTTGATCTGGAAATTCTACAATTTTGACTGTAAAGTGCATAGTTAATTATGCCATTAATGCATTTGAAGAGAAGGAATGTCTTCAAATGCAATAATGACATAATTCACCTCAGTCTTAAGACTTCAGTCTCTGTGACACTATGTGATCTTAGTAAGGCTTTTGAATGAGTTAATCATTCAATATTACTATCAAAGCTAGAATATTATGGTGGTTCGGGTGTTGCACTGAAAAGAATGAAGTCATATTTGGATGATCACCACCAATTGGTTGAACTTGATGCCTGTCGATCTACAGCTCTCAAAGTAAAATGTGGTGTCCCACAGGGCTCTGTGCTTGGCCTAGTACTTTTCATCATCATGATTAATGATTTGCCCTGTAATATGAAATCTACATCTGTTTTATATGCTGATGACACTACTTTTGTGCAAAAATGTCAACATCTAGAAGACTCAAAGATACAATCTAGTGTTACTCAAAGACAGGCTAAGGAATGGTTTGATATTTAATTATTTAACAAGAATAACCCTTTTACTCAAAGAAAGGCAAAAAACATATATTAGTTCCAAAATTATAAAAAACATTTACAAACAGGTACAAATTACATAAAGTTACATAAACGTTATTGAGAATTAAATTGAAGCATTTATACATATCCATAATGAAAACACCCGGGAAAGTATTTGGTATTCATCTTGCAAGAAAAACTCTACCCTCCACAAAAACACACATTCTTGTTGGTGGGGCAGTAATAAATGTGAAATAAATATTGGATATAGTACAATTGGGTGAAGTATCTGAACATTGAAGCAGAAACTAGAACTTTCATCAATTTTGGTTAATGTTTAAACATGCAGAGCTGTTGGTTGGCCAACTTAATATGTACAGGGCTCTTCCCTCAATGTGAGGAGATGAAAGCTCATCGCCAGATCTGGGTCAATCATAACATTTACAATTTAGGTGCAAGCGTTTATACTCTCCTTGACCTTTTGGCTTGGTCAATAGGTTTGGCCAAATGAAAGAGAAGTCTCAAGCTCACTATGTTGTTGAATGTTAGCTCCTTGGTGAGAGTGAACAGTGGAGGTAGAGTTTGGGGGCCTCTTGAATTAGGGGAAGTTAAAGGTGGAGGTTTTAATAACCCATAGAGGAAGAGGAAACCAAATGTTTACAATTAAAATTGCTCACTCCTCTCTTAAGGACTTTTCAATACCTAACTTAACTGCTTCACAAAGTATTCAGTTATAATAAAAGCCAGTGAGTGATTTCCACATTTTTCGGGCTGCGTCCGCGTATGTCGTTTAAAAGTACAACAGTTTCGCCAGCTATCCTGCTGGCGTCCTCAGGTCAAGGATGAAAAGAAGCTTGTTGTCCCGTCTTATATAGGAAAAATCCGGCGCCAATACCGGGAAATTTCTTGGCCAATCAGGGAACGTCCTCATATTTGCGCGGGATTATTCGTTTCCACGCACTGTGGAGTGGATATCCATCCTCTCTGTTAAAATTTTTTGGCCTTTTAACGATTTCAATGGCCTCTCTGATTATTCTCTGGAAGTATTTTCCTTCTTTCGCTATTATTTTAGCGTCGTCGAAGAGAATAGAGTGTCCAAAGAAGGAAAATACTTCCAGAGAATAATCAGAGAGGCCATTGAAATCGTTAAAAGGCCAAAAAATTTTAACAGAGAGGATGGATATCCACTCCACAGTGCGTGGAAACGAATAATCCCGCGCAAATATGAGGACGTTCCCTGATTGGCCAAGAAATTTCCCGGTATTGGCGCCGGATTTTTCCTATATAAGACGGGACAACAAGCTTCTTTTCATCCTTGACCTGAGGACGCCAGCAGGATAGCTGGCGAAACTGTTGTACTTTTAAACGACATACGCGGACGCAGCCCGAAAAATGTGGAAATCACCTACTCATCGCCGCGGAAACCTTCGAACGAACAAAAGCCAGTGAGTTTTCACTGGAGTCCCTAGTACTTGGCACCTAAATTGAAGGGGAAGGTGAGTATTGCAATGGATATTGTTGGAAGATTTTAGTCTATTTTTCTATTGTTCTGTGTATGAGTGATAAAATTCCCATGCCAGCTGAGCTACAGGGAGGACATGTTATTCATATTCCAATAAGAAAAAATAAAACTGCACCTAATTTGGACATCCCATGCTTGTAGTGGTCATGTTTTGGTTTATGAGGTGCTCCAAAGACGAAAGAAAAGAATTTTCCTCTAAAATTCAGCTAATGAATACTAGAAGAAAAAATTCAATTACCCAAACCTGTATTTATAGAAACATCTTTTCCACCCCAGATTTCATAAATTCCTGAAAGTCAAAAATTCCCGCACCTTAAGGATCCTGTTTATTCATGCATTTCCTATCTTTTGCAATATTGTCATGAATTTGGAGTGAAAGTTAGCCTTATGTTCTTTAGATTTCTTTGTGACAGATGTGTTATTCATTTATCTTCAGGTGCTGGCTGGAGTTATTCTGTCAACCTCAAAAGTACTCTCTATGCACAGCGTTCCAAGTGCAGTTCTTCTCTATTTGTCTATTCTCATCTTCTCTCCTTTGAGTGCCTCATTTGCTCTCATTGGTGCCATTATATCAACAATCGCAGGTCAGTTCACTTTTACATTAATGCAATTTAATGTTTGATGAATATATGGTACTACATTTCTTTATACTGGATCCTAAATCCCTTGACAGAAATCTTGATATCTTTAGTATATTTATTTTGATAGGTCTGTTATTCTTGAACTAGATGACTTGGCATACAGAGTAATGAATTTTATGTCAATGATGAAATGGTTTTATGACTGGCTTCTTTTGTCATTGTTTAACTCGTGGCCATAATTTTAGATATGATTTTTATGTACTTAATTTTAACCCTTGCATCCAAAATTTCAAAGTACTCTCTTATTTGCCCTGTTATGATAATCATATAACCAAAAGTAGATTACATTGGCTGCTTAGTGGTTACTATATCTAGTGCACTGTTACCAAATTTATAGCTTCACACCAATGCAGCCTACTGCTGCAGAGCTTATGTATTTCTACTAATGGTAAAAAGGCTTGTAATTTTATTCATTTCATTTTAAAACTATATGTACCACAATACTTTCAATTATTCTTTTATTCTCTTGACCTTATCACCGCCTTACCTAGCTAAAATTTTCACTGAAATATACATTTCCTATTTTGATGTTTCTACTATACATGTATAATTACTGTATTATATATCTGTTTAAAACCAATAGGAAATTAAAATAGTGTATTTTTTCTTTATTTCAATTGCATCATTTTTTTGTACTTAGTCAAACATGATGTGAGTGTATAGTTGCTGACAGATCGTGATTGTTAATTGAACATCTACTCAAGAGTAATCATTTCCTCCTATTATGTGCAGTCACTTTAGGGCTAGCCTATAGTGGTAGTTTCCTCTTCCATCCATCTACTTACAAATCCCTTGGCTCACCTTTTCAAAAGAAATCTTGTATACACTCCAATCAACTTTTAACAATATTGAACATGGTAAATGTAGGGTAGGTAGCTTGAACTGAAAGTACTTTCCTTTGTGTTGAGTATTGCACTCATCTATTAAGACATGTGGTAATTGAGTGCCTTTTTCTTGTCAAGTAAGTTGAAAAGCCAATGAGTTATTTTTTTTACCAGCCATTTAGGTATTGAACTTTGTTCAATTACCATCAAAATTTTCAACTTAAAAACCTTTACAAAGCCCAACTTTGTGCTGTTATTACTTATATGGCTACAATGAAAAGGTTAAAAATTGTAAGATTTAAATTTACAATTGACTCTTGAGTTGAGTTAACTGCTTATAACTCCACCTCTGCGACTTTCTTGCTTCATCACAATTCACCAACAGCAGTCCTCTACTATCTTCCCAACTCCATAATAGATGTTTCATTGTTGTGAAAATGCAGATGCTTAGCTTTGCATCTTGCTTGTTTGCATTGTTTCTCCAATGCCTTTCAAGAGAATTGGTTTGCTATAGAATCTGATTTTTGAGCTCTTCCTTGATGTGACATTTAGAGACTTTGACAATGTTTAATAGTACATCCCCACAAACATGATGAGAGACTCAAGTAGCAGGTGTAGATACTACATCCCTTAATAATAAATGCAGTTTTACCAGCCACAGCTGACATGAGTGAATTAGTTTAATGATTGTTAGTAAAGGCATCACTTTAGAAAAACTAATTTCTGCCTTCCCCTGCATTTTACTCAATTATTTCAATTGCTCTAATGCCTATATATAAATGCGTTACCATTGATCATTTCTATAACGGTGAAATTATTGTCTTGCTAATCTTGATGTCACTATGTTATCAGAAAATTGGATGCGAGTAATATTAATTTTTAGTATTTCCTTACATTGAGGCATTTTTTCAATCAATTCTAGAGTCCCTATTTTAGTTTAAACTTTGTTTATGTATGACAGCACATACATTTTCACATCCAGATTCAAGAGTCAATAATTTGGACACACCGAAAGTTTGTAGAAGGTTTCTAAGGTTAAATGTGTTTCAGTTATCCAAAGAAATACCTCAAAATTAAAGCTTAAACATGAATCTCCATAATGTCTCAACAATAATGTGAAAAATGTATACCTTACATAATGGGGAGTTGAAATGAGGCATATATTTCATACCGTATTTATGTACTGAAAGCTCATTTGTAAAATGTTTAGGAACTATTTTTTCAGCAATGGCAGTGGACCATGTACATAAGTGATGCCAATCTAACTTTTTGGTCCTTGTGATTAGACGAATTTTTGATCATCTTCCATTATTATGAATCAGGATGTATGTCATTAGTTCCTTTTAGAAATAATGTTGAACAGCTCTTTTGAGGAAATCAACAGTCAAGTCAAGTTATGGAGGTTCATTTACAGGTTCTTTTGGAGTTCTATTGGTATGAGATACAGCAGCCCTGTATGCAGCTATGAATGGATCCCATAGTGGTGGTTTAGCAAATTTAAAGTTTGTGTTCCAATCTGAGAGCATATTTAGTTAATACGTGTGCATATCAATCTGCAGTACCACAGTAAAAGTATTCATGTCTATAAAATTATAGTTTTTTATTAAATTGCAAAGAATAATCAGCAGAAAATTTGAAATTCTCAAGAAAAAATTCTAAGTGCCTGCATTCATATTGTATGCTCACACCATAGGTCAGTGGTGGGGGTCTTGTATTATCTGTATTTCATTCAAAACAGATATTCCTATACTCGGTATCTCAATTGCAAACAGCTCATCCACAGAGACTGACCACTTACAAAAGGATCCAATGAGCTGCCATCTGCCATATCAGCTTTATCAATGGACATGAAGCAAATATATGCTGACATTTAATATAGTTGTACCATTTATCAAAATGAATATATTATATTATTATTATGTAATAAGTATAATGGAACCTCTGTTATCCAGGCTGCTTCTTGACTTGTTTTACATTTTAATTGTGTGAGTGTTGCTAAAGTTATATTTCATGAAAATCTCTTGCGAGTCTCTGAAAAGGATTAGTTTTCATTGTCGTCATTAAGACCAGAGATAGAGAGAGGGATTTTTTGCAGTTTGGCAGCCATGACCAACAGCTATGGTTAGGTGGATACCCTGCTGTTGGATAATAGGCATGGAGGTGGTGGAGGGATCTGAATAGGGCAACCTTCTGCATGTCATCTGCAAGTGTATCATTTCTAGCTCTACAAGCTGGGATTTACTTAAAAATAGTAATAGTTTATAATTATTAGAGAAATCCATGCACTGTGTATTACTTTATGGCAATGACTATTATTTATTATTGAATCAAACGTATATTTGAATAAAAATTTAAATATTCCCCATGCATTCTCAGATGCTGTATGACTTCTAAAGGGTTAGTTTTTGCATTTTGGTATGCTTGGAATATTTAACTCTTGTGGAATATTCAGTACATTCCATGAAAAATACCAAATAATTTGTGGTACACATGTATATACTTGATTTTAGGTGTCATGTTCTCGGAGGGTCCAGAATCCTATGCTGCAGTTTATGAAGGATCATGGGGTTGCCAGGGTCTGTTATGTGCTATGGTGATTGGAGGAATCTATTATGTTCTCACTTGGCAGTCTGCTGTAGCAGCTTCTGCCTGCTCATTTTTTGCAGCTGTTGTTCGTCATTTCATCGGAGACCCTGAGTTTATTCCACCGAGACATGACTTGGTAAGTATGAAATCATATTAGGTCACCTATTCTCCCATTAGGAATCAAATATTTTTCGAATTAATTAGGGATCTGATTTGCTTTTGATAGTGAAAAACTGTATTTTGACCAATTAGCACGAGAATGACATCTGAGTTAGTTATAATCCAATTTTGATATTAGACCTGGTATGATGTTGTTTTATAGTAGCATTTATCATGTTTTATATGAGTAAAACATTCATTATTTTTTATGGCTTCTAATATGATACACATTCTTTGAACTTTATTCTTCATATCAGTTGTAACAGTTTTAGATATTTATTGATGGGAATAACCCTTTTACAAAAAGAAAGGCAAAAAATAGATTAGTTACACATTTATAAAAACCATTTACAGATGGACCCACATTACATATAGACTCATACTTGTTTTTGAGAACTAAAATACAATTGAGAATTTAAGAAGAATTTTGATTTGCGAAGCATGAAAGACATTTTCAGATGGTTTACAGGTACACCTAGTTAGATTAATTAATGCAGACAAAATATCAATATTAAATAATATTCCTAATTGAAAAATGGAAAGATCATAAGAAATATAATATTTGTTACAGGCCAGATGATGGTACAAAATGATTAATGTCAGTAGTAGTTATTAAGTAGACCTTATGGCATTGGTTAAGAAAATTGACTCAATTTGCATCAGGAACAACTTATTGACATGCACAGATATTCACTCAGCAGTAATTAGCATTCTAAATTTCTTCTGATAAAATATTTTTAAGGGATCCTGATGGGATAGAAAATAGGTCAATATAGTCACAACTATTGGCATCTCTCATAATCTGGCTTATAGGCGAGTGGTAAGTGTAGTTTTGTGAATGATATCTAATTTCAAAGAGTGCTTCATGCCTTGTGTTATGTGGAGGCACTCTGAAAGATGTTGCACTTAGGAGTTCTAAGGATTCAATCTTGTTATGCAGTAATTTATAAAGAAAAGTTAGGTCATTAATTTTTCTATGTTGTAAGGAGGGAAGATTTAGTAGAGATAACATTTCATGATAACTATAAGAGTCGTAGTGAAAATTGATTTTGAATGAAATTTTATGCACAAATTTTCTTGGAACAAGTTTGATTGTATGAATATGGAGTTTGTAGTTAGGTGACCACATAGTAGAGCAGTATTCACAGAGTGACCTAACTAAAGAGGTGAACAAAATTTGAAATGGCTCAATATGATTAAAGATATTATAGAATCGGAAAATAAATGCAAGCAGTTGGTATACTTCAGATTGAACATATTAACATTATAATGTTGATGGAATGTTAACTGTGTGTCAAATATAACTCCTAGGTCTTTTATATTTGTTTATCTGGTCATAGAATAATTGCATAGTGTATATTTATAATGCAGTGGACTTCATTTTTGGCTGAATGTTACAGAATAGTATTTTTTTAAATTGAATTTTAGATAGTTATGCTCACACCAGGTTTCAAGCCTATATAGGCAGTTTTGCAGAATTAGGTGATCAGTAATTGATTGAACTGTTAAAAAAAATTTGTAAGTCAGCAGCATATAAAAGAAAAGGAATTGGGTCTAATGCCATTGTAATATCCATGTTAATAAATAATTTAAATAATAGTATACCTACATAGGATCCTTGGGGAATGCTTGATGATGGCTAGAAACATTTACTTGTAGATACATTAGTTTTTACTTCAACTTCTCTGTTGGTTAAATAACTTTTGATTTTACTACCTGCACACTACTATACTAGATAAAGTTTAAATTATGGTTTATGACTCATTCAAAATGTAACAACATAATATAATAATAATGCATCTAATTTTGGAGAAGGGGTGGGGAAATGGGTTGATTGAGGGATTATTCATAGTTCTTAGGGTAATGAGAACCCCTGTGTAATGAGTATGACTTATCAATGCAGCAATTTCATAGTATAAAAATCATTTGCCTTGACCAGGATTCGAACCCAGATTCATTGATGTCCGAATGAGTGCTTTAGCCAGTTAAGCTGTTGAGGCGTCCTCTTAAACTCCGAAATTTTTTAAGAGGACGCCTCCATAGCTTAATTGGCCAAAGCACTTGGTCGGATATTGACCGATCTGGGTTCGAATCCAGTTCAAGGCGAATGATTTTTACACTATGAAACTGTTGCATTGAATTGCATATTAGCAGATTACTCTGTTAAAAGTTACTGTTGCAGCATCTCCCACAGTTTCTTGGAGTATGACATAAGTTGAGCATGGCAAAGCAAAAACTAGCACCTAAGGCTTTGATTATAGAAACAATATATGTGTAAGGTAAATCAGTTATAGTAAAATGTAAAAATTGATGCATTATGATGTGGATATTTCATGGAAAAGTCGTGCTGTTTTTTAATTTTTACTTTGCCTATTGATATATCTTAGGTGCAAATTTTCTTCACAACTCTCTTGTTTTACTGATGAACTTCAAATGCAGACAACGTAGGCCAACAAAGATTATCTCTATACTTACCTGATCTGATAAAAGTCACAACCCTGCAGATACTTATCATTTGTTTGAATATTTCCCAAGGATTTCATTCATGGAAGAAGAATGGATTAGAAGAATGTCACAATACTGAACTTGGTTTAAACATGATAAAAATTGTTATGGGACTAGTTTATCTTTAAATAAGTTCATTGTCAATGCAATATATGATTGCCTAGATTTATTTGTTAAAAATATTCTTTACATACTTTCTTTTTTAGATTTGTGTCCGACCATAAAGATAACTTATTTAATGTTCACACGTATTCATTTTTGCCGAGTAACCATTTTGTTAATTTATAGGAAATGTTTGACTCATCATGTATCAATCCATGTCATTTCAAAAATATGGAAACTATCATTATGTATCTGATTTGGGCCTTTAATAATTTATATCCATATTCCATGGTGGTGAAAATGCCATTTATCTTTACATTAAGGCAGTAAATAACTAATAATCATTTTCCTGATACACCATTGTCTTCCTTGTCTCGTGAGATTGTATGGATTTAATTGGAAATTTTTTTTATGTAACTTGATCTATAAAATTATAACAATTCAATAAACTTTCAGGTGGAGCTTGGCTTTGAAAAACTTAAAAGAATTGGTTAAGAATTTTTTTGAGTGAGGTGTTTGCAGTAGTATGTGCATACACTACTACTTAATACCTTTGTAATGCTTTAATCCAATAAAAAATGTTGAACCACAGTCACAAATAATAGATAGCAATGAGTTAGCCACGTATAAGTTAATATACCATACATGTTTGAGGGATTTATGTTATATTTTTTATTCTATTACAGCCAAGTCGCCTTCCATTGCTTACACTGCCATTTGTACTCAGTGCACTGCTCTTTCTTTGCCTGACATCGGTGGGTGATGGATTCCTCCACCCAAGTCATCTGTCTTCTCCAGAACAGCAATATGTAGACTACAGAGAAACCTATGGAAAATGTATCAAGGGAAAGGTATTGAGAAAAAAATCCACTATGAAATTTGTATTTATATTATGCCGAGCCTTCTCTTCTCTGCTCTGGTATTGGTATTGGTTAGTGCCTACTTATCTACAGAAAAGACATAATGACTGTTAAAAATCACTTCTGTCAATTCAAAATAATAGAAAAATGGGATCTGAAAATTTGTTATTCTAGTCACTTTTGTGGTAGAGCAAAGTATTCTGGAAGCTTCATATTTCTCTTAATATATAGCAAAAAATGCATTAATTCAAATTTTGCTGATCTGGCATTTAATGAGAGTAAACCATGAGAAAGGACAAAAAAGAAGGCAATATGTACGTTTAGTCAAATTTAGTGACCATATCTTTCCATAACATATCTTCACACCTGAAGATATTATGCTGTAACAAAACCTATGTCATAATCAAAAAAATTCTATGTGGAAAAGCAAAGTGTATTCTTTTACCATACAGGGTTTCTATTATGTTACATCTGAAACTGTGTCATTGATTATTGAGGTGTAAGGTCATCTAATTATATTAAAAGGCACATTGGGTAATCATATTTAATCCCACATTTTATCATTCATTATTTTGTTATTTTTGTGTGTGTAGAAGGGAAGATGGAGCAGTATTGATTCTTCACAGCACAGCTCACATGAAGTCAAATGCCCATTGGCAGAACCTGAAGAAGTGTGAAGTCGAAGGCTAACAGTTTTGATCTGAATTTTGCAGGTAACTATACCATTTGATAAAGCAAAACAGTATTGTAACTCTATTTGGCAACCCAATATGAAATGAATTGGCATGACATACCTAATCTACAAGAAATTTCTAATATTATATACTATAGGCTAAAACTAGTAAATGCATTGTAAATATTCTTTAATTAGATACTTTCATAGAGATGTAGTTGCAATCAGCGAAGTAATAATTAGAATACATGTATTTTTATGGCTGCATTAAAATATATTAGACTATGAGAAAGGTAATGTCTTGCATTACTGCACATTCCTATTCCTCAGGTATGTCCTGCAGCCTTATTGATCATATCTTACTGAAAATGAAACATATTTGATTTTTCAAGACCTCCATTCTGTAGTTGAAATATATATTAATGAATGACAGCAATTTATATGAGGTCTGTTAGAAAAGTCTGACCTTATTTTTTTCGCAAAAACCTGATAGATTTGAATTATGCATGCTTGCATGAGTCGACTTTGAACCTTAGTGCATATGTGTGAATGATTTCCTGCCTGTCGATAGTGTCTGTTGCTGGCAAGCAGCATTTGAGTGAGGTAGTGGGTAGTGTTCTTGTTGGTTTTTCATTGCAAAGACAGTGGCGGAGCAACTGGAGCAATGCTACTGATCAAATTTTGTCAGAAACTGGGCAACCAGTGATTATGATGTTCCTGAAGTTGAGGTCACTGTTTGTGGAGTCCAGCATGTCCTGTGAGAGCACATGAAGTTGCTTTTGCTTCACCATTAGCACCTTTGGCATGCGTTTTGCACTCACTCTATTCATGGCCAAATCATTGGTCACAATGGAATGTGACTAAAAAGTGTTGATGCCCACTTCTTCCAAAATTTCTCATACAGTCGCATGATGGTCCCGCATCGCCACAGCGTTCACTTTGGCAATGACCTGGTCATTTCGGCACGTAGATGGCCAAACAGAGCGTGGCTCGCTCTCCACCAATGTGCCCTCTTTTAACTGGTTCCACCACTCATTATTATGTGTGAAGCCCATAGCATCGTCATTAAAAGCATCTGCATCTTCTGAATAATTTTCAGCTGGCTGTTGCCCAGTTTCTGGCAAAATGTGATGTAGTAGCACTCCTCTAGCCATTCTGTCATTTTCCTTGCAATGAAAAACTAACGAGGGCACTACACATCCCCTAACTCAAATGCTGCTTGCCAGCAACAGACACAATCAACAGGCGGAAAAAAATTTTTGTATGTGCATGAAGATTCAAGATTCAGCTCATGCAAATGAGCTTGATTTAAATCCATCAGGTTTTAGCAAAAAAAAAGGTCTGATACTTTTCTAACAGTCCTCATACAGTTGTTATGCAAATAATAAGATACCTTGGTTTACAACCAATCTTGAAATATTAAGAGATACAGGTAAGAAATTCTGTAATGCAAATCTTCTTTTTTTACAGATTCTCGTGAAGAATGCAAATTTGATTCTGGAGTATAGGCTTCTTAAAAAGAACATCATGGCCAAATGAGAAGATGTCTTTGTGTATGACAGAGCATTAGGAAGCGTTTTATGAAATACCAAAATTGTTTGAATGTGCATTTATGTTAATTATTAAGTGGCTATAAAAGACAATAATGAGAATTTGAATTTTACTCTAGTTTCTGAAATAATGGAAAGCTGGTAGTTGTTGCACTGAAATTACTTTGGTCGTGAAATCAAAATGAATTAACATAAGTTCTTGTGCTTGTGTCAGTGTGTCGAAGTTTGAAAACGTCATAGGTCATGCAAAATATTGAGAACTTGCTTAAAGTAATCAAATTGGCATTGATTGCAAAGCACTAAAAATATTTTTATTAGTACCAACTTAGATAATTGAGCAATAATTAGCCATTAGAGATGTTTTGCTTTAAAAATCCCAAATAATATCACACTGAAGTTAGCACAAAAAGTGAGTTCTCTTCTGGTGATGAGAAAGAAAATATTGTTGGAAATTGAAGCACATTTGCATAGTCAGGAGTATTCAGATGGAAGGCAAATTATTAATTTGGATCTCTGCGTTGGAGATACTAAAACAGTAAATATAATATTTTGTAGAGAATTTTTGATTGTGTGAAATGGCTTGCTGCGCTGCTCAAGCTGGAATTATTGCATTTAAATACCAAGAAGAAAAAGTGTCACTGTAACGACGTTTTGAACTGGTTGAAATTTGATATTTGCTATTAATGACCTTCCCTTGAATTCTATTCATTCATTTTTATTTGTTAATTTTAAGGACTCTTAAAGCATCATGATCATGTTAACTATTTTGTGCTTGAGTCGCCTCATGAAAAGGGTTTTTAATTAAAGGTGCCCCAGCTGACATGGTGCTAATAACAGTTTTACATTTATAATGGTCATTGAAGAAAGGAAAGGAAAATTTTGTGAGAACCTCCCTAGCTGCCAAATGGAACAGAGGATAAATTTCTTTCTGCATTAAAATACACTGGATATTAACTATAATCCTCAAATGTTTTCCTGATGGAAAAGTAATGGTGTGTCTTAGTTAAGTTTTCATTTCACTGCTAATGTAAACTATAATTAAAATACCAAGTAGGAAAATAAATATATTGGCTGCTAGCTTCCATCCTGAATGAATTAATCTTGTTAAAATATTTCATTGTAAAACCAAGTCATCATTTTTATTTATTTTTAAAATTTTAATGTAAGTTAGCTATAAATTTAGAGAAAAATAGTTGGCGCTATTGAGGCCATGGGTAAACCCGTTAAATGTTATTAATGGTCACACGTTTGACACAATGATAACTTTTGAAATATATGCAGAGGACTATTTGGGGTCATAACATAGTACATAATAATTCAACCTAGTAAAAATGTAACCTTCTGCTTAGCTGGACCTATGGCCAAGAATCAGAGGGCAAACTTCATTCCCATTTCCTCTCATAAGTTCCATATCCCTTTGTTGAAACTAACCAAATACTCTGAGAGATATAATTTTACGTTAGCATTTTATTAAGAGATTACTCATCTGAAATTCCAATCATTAGATCATCGAAACAACTTTTTTGACAGCAATTTAGTGGGTTGCCTCGAAGTTACTACAAAACAGCCATCATCTGAACAAATCTTAGAGGATGTTTTTGATCTCAGGATGACGTTTTATGATGAATATTGCTTGCATCCCTGTTTTAAAAAGATACACTATCCAATAAGTGCATCATAGTTGAGAGATTAAATGTATAAGATGGATAGCATATTCTTAGTAAAGTGTTCTGGGCAACTAGAGAAAAGTATAACTTGTCAAGCACAAATTATTTTTTTAATCAGCCTGAAAATCAGCATGTAAGGATTATGAGAGTATGGGCTTGTGTGAGTAGATGCAGTGCATGCATCACAATGTCATTTATTTATTTTGGAATAACCAATACAAATATAAGTTACTTGATTTTTCCAAGACATTTTCTATTTTGATAAATTTGATATTTCTTTGGTAATTTCAATATTGAACAGAATCTAATTAAGTTTTGTTAAATTAACTATATATTTGTTTTAAATTATTTTCATGCTTTGCATGAAGAGATGGACCACCATCCATAGTGGTGTATCTCATGGTAAACCTATCATAGAATCCTTACAATCCTGTTGTAATCCAAATAAGTATCCTTAACGATATGCCAATTTAATGAAATATTTTGTATAATCATTTTAAAACTTTGTTTATATATTTGTTATTATTTTCATAGTAATTGAAATAAACATCTAGTATAGAAGTTAAAATTCTTCATATTGCAGTTTGAATATAATTTTTGTGTTCATCATGGAATTCTAAGACTTGTGAATAATATCTCTCGCATTAATAGGTCAAGACACAAAGCATAGCATTCTTACTGGGTCACTGTTTTAGAGAGAACATTTTCAATCCTCTCCTTCACAACAAAATATCATTAATTTAACATCTCTACAATAATATATTTGAACCTTTTGAGTATCAAAACCCTATTTAAATAACCTAAATCCAATTTAATGAATGGCCCTTTAAAGCAAATGTCAGAATCAAAAACTCAAGTTACAGTCCTGGCAGAAAAACAAATATACTTCCTAATGGAATTAAATTTGTGTAAAATCAGTTTCAGTCTGTGAAAATTTTGAACATACATATTTCCTGATCCTTTGGTTCATTTTGGTGTCTTGCTTAAAGCAAGCACTCCATACCTGCTTTTGAGGAGTGAAAAAGACCTAGGACATTAGCATTGTTTGAAATTCAGGTGGGGAGAAGAGGATTTTTTCATTCTGGTGGAGACTCACAATTTTACCCTTCTTTGTAATTTATTCCTCTAATTGGAAACTTTTTTCAACCTTACTTTCAGCTTCCCTTTGCTTTCCCCTTATTCCACCTCCATTCATCTCTCAGAAAATATCATATTGGGAGGATCACAATTTTAGTAAGTAGAGGAACCAGCTTCTTTGTATTTGCATGGAAATTCAATGAGCTCACTCCTTACTCATATTTTATCCATTGATCATAATGAAAATAATCCATATGCACGAAGAAGGAAATGGGTTGAATTTTGAGTTGAAGTGGGTTTGGATGTGCGTCCATTATACAAAGCAATAATTTTATCTTTTAGTGAGTGTTATGTAGAGTTGGAGATGATTTGAGTACCTAACATTGGGTAAAAATGTAACTGGTATTATTTCTGGTATATATAGTGCTGTGGATGGAGTTGCCATGTTAATTTGTCTTTGTTTATAGCTTGACTTAAAGAAAGCAAATGAACCCTGAACTCCAGCCAAAGTTGAGATATTGAATGAAATGAAGCATGGAGTTAGTGATAAAATATATTACTCCCAACTTGGGGATTATAAAATCAACTCTTTCAACAATGCAGGAGATTTGGAAATCATGTGGCTATGTCAGTAGGTGGTGTTGCGCAAAAATCAACATTCCTATTTGGAGTCACTAATCAAGATACTGAATTGAAATTAGTGGAGTGGTTAAATCATATTCAAACTGCAGAACTTAGCTCAAGTGGGACCAATGTTTTAGAAAAAGTAATGCCAATCACATCCAGTTTTGGCATCAATAACTTTCAGTTCTCTTTTTGGCTATGGTGATATCATCAACATCATGGAAAATCTCCCCAAGTAATTTGTACAGAAGGAAATGCAGTAGATGAAGTAAATTCAAAGGGGCTGGTCAGCTGTGGAAATACTCCCCTCATGATATTTTCAATTGTAATAAAAGTCTTTTGAACTTTCATTTTTCTTAGTTTTAAAAAAGTTATCTTCATATTAATGATTCGGGGTGTAATATCATTTTAATATGAGGTTGAGATGGAAAATAATGTTGCCCTTTGGTCCTATAGTGGTGAGGGAGCAATTAAAAAACAATGTGAAGAATCTTCTTCAGAAGTTTTCAAAGAGGGGGAATCCCTTGATTCACCCACCCTTGCATGATTCCTGACTGTCCTAAAGTGTACTGGAGCATAATCAAACATTTTTTAATACATTTGTGGAAAATTTGGATTAGTTTTTTTGAATGTCTCAACAGTTTGCATCCAAAGTTTAATGGAAGAATATTTATGATTATTAAAATCCTTAAGACATGATTTTTTTGTGTTGAATGTGTTTTCTGTGCGAGGAAATAGATATGTATTGAATGATCATGTATTGGATGATTGTATGTAGGCATTGATAACAAATTATAAATATATAGTTAAATGAATTAAATTAGCAACATTTTAAATGATATTGAAAGTAAAAACAGAGTATTGTGCTATCATATAAATGTGGAAAAAAGTATGGAACTGACCAAAAGGATAGAAACCATAAGTTTGGTTGCAAAGTCTTCAACACAAACTTTTGAACATTAAGCCCTTTTCTGGGCCCTTGAGCTATGTGTTAATTATGATTTATTATATTTGAAGTTGATATGTTTTCAATGGAACATGCTTATTCATGGAAGACTAATTTGAAGTTTTATCTTATATTATCCTGACATTTCAAAATAAAGTTAAATGATAAATGGACATTTAATGCATGGTCAATGGTAAATGGTTTCATTGTGGTAAATGAAATTCACTCTATTCATCATTTAAAAAAGATAATTAAGTTATAACATTGGAAACAAATATTTTGCACAGTATATCTAAACCAAGTTTAGCGGAAAGAAATATATTAATATTCCAAGAGTGTCAAGTATTATTAATATCATTTATGATCTGATGCTTGTTCATGACAGCAGATATGTTCAACGTAATCAGTTTATATAAACAATGATACCTATTAGTTATGTTTATTTATTTTTACTAGAATGTGCATGAAGCAAAGCATGTTAATGCTTTATGCAAATTCTGATTCTTATTATTCCATTCCTAAATTCTAATCTCATCGCCTCTGATTTATGGTGATGGCAAAACCTTTAGTTCTCAAGAGGCTGTTTTTATAATGTAGTAGTTGAAGAAGAGTATATGAACTCTCTAAGATTCTTTTGGGGGAAGAATCCTGTTACCAAGGAAGCAATTGTATATAGAATGAACTGTAAAACTTGTGACCAATTTTTATATTTTAAAGACAATATCTGTTCAAATTTTTCTAATGAATGTTGTTACTCTTGCAGTGTTAACTTTGGATTCACAGGGGGGATGTTAAAGTATTTTTATTACAGTGATTTAAATTTGTTGGGGTTATTGTAATACTTAAGTGAATGTTTCCGAGGACCTTAAGCTCAGTCTCTCTGGTACTTTGATCAGAAATAATGAAAGGCATATCTTAAAATTTCATATATGTTATTCCAAGTGGTACATTAAAAAAAGTATGACACAGTTGAAATAAAATGTAAAACAATCACTAACTGATGCTGAAAATATTCACATATCGTAGTGTACAAAACAGAAATGACTTGCTATCAATTTTAGGTGCTAGTGGACCTCTGTAGCTGCTCTAGTTTTGAAAGTAGTTTAAGCTGTAGTACAGATATACTATATTATTTATTAAGTAGTTTATCGTGTGAGATTCACAATATTTCTGTTACTCTTAAATTATTTTCACTACTAATTTTCCATATTTTAAAATGACTTCTTGCATGTGTGTTATGTTAACAGATGTTACTTATATTTGTCGATTAACATTAGAAAAGAGAAAGTTGCTGTACAGAAAAGACCATTCCTACCCCCATTTTAATGTAGGTAATCAATTTTTACCTCTTAATTTTCTCAGGAGATTTTTGTCCAATAACAAAGTCTTCTTTTTTCAAGGTGTTAAGTATCCTTCAAAAAGCCTTTCCATTCACCTTGCTTGGTTCTTTAAAATCCTTTTTACTTCTATGGTTACTCCGATTGGCTTGTGCAAGCAAGGAACTGGTAGAGATTAGGATGGTAAGCTATATGTGGTAGTTCTGGACTTTTCCCATAAATTTAACTCACAGAAATTTCTCTGTACAGATACTATTGAGGATTTACTATTTTTTTATCAGCATTTAAGGTAATCGGAAGGTTCAAGAGAGGGAAATAGTCCTGATTCACTTTCTTTTCTGCCCTCACTCTAGAAGTGTTCAGAATTTAAATTGCATAAACAAGTAGATGCTGTAGATTTACGTTCAAATGCTGAATGTTATGGGTTTTGTGTCAGTTCTTTAAAAATAGATAGGAAGGAAATTGACATAAGCTAAATATATCATTATCTCAATTGGCTAAGACCTAAGACTCTGTGGAATCCATGGGCATTATGCATTTAATCAACTATCAATTTGTGTATAGCTCCAACATTTCAAAATTGAAAACCAAACTATATTATTGGCAATGAAGCCTAAGCCTTTTATAATCTGTCAGTGTATTCCTCAAGGTGTAGTCTAGTACTTGAATAAAATACAGACGTATATATGTGTATGTATAAAACTAATGTGAAATTCCATTAATGTAAATAATGATGTACAACAAGTTAGCACCAGTGAACAAAAACACAAACTCACTTGTGCTAATTTGATATACATTATTATTCATATCCATGTGACTTTCACATAACTTTTTACAAATATATATATATATATATATATATATATATATATTATATATATATATATTATTACTATTATTGGTTAATCTACTGGTAAAGGTAGGTTTTTGGATGGACACAACTTCTAAATAATATTTTGGGACTCAACACAAAATCCACCAATCTAGTTTACATCAGGTCCCTCTTCATCTCTGATTACTTCCCTCCTCTCTTCATCCCGTCCTACATCCCTATCCTGTTTCTGCCCTTTCCCCGTTTGCCAAATATTCTCCCCTCTATTACAGTGCTTAACATCCCACTACCGATCAATACGCCCTTCATCCATTTTTCCTACCACCATAGGATTTCTCGCAACAAACCCCTCTCTTTGTCTACCATACCAAGTACTTCCTCAATTGATTTCTTCTTGGTCCATTTCACCTTCTCCATTCTTCTCCACACCCACATTTCAAAAGCCTCCAGTCCACGTCTATCCTCCTGCTTCAATGACCACGTTTCCACGCCGTACATAGCTACGCTCCATATCAAAGTTTTTACGAGTCTTTTCTTAATATCCTTACTAAACGCCCCTCTTATCAACTCCTTTCTCCTTGTGAAAGCCTCTTTGCCTAGTGCAATTCTTCTCTTTACGTGCCTACTACTTTGACCGTGTTGGTCCAAAACACTTCCGAGATACATAAACTGTTCTACCTGCTCTAGTTTTTGCCCTTCTATTTTAATGTTTAGCTTTGCCTATTTCTTTCTGGAAAATCGCATGACCTATGTTTTATTAATATTGATTCTCATCCCATACCTGTCGCACTGAATTTCCAATTCACTCAGCAATGTTTGCAACCCCTTGGCTGACTGACAAACTAAAGTTTGGTCATATATATATATATATATATGCATATAAATAAATGAATATATATATATATATATATATATATATATATATATATATATATAAAATCAGACGGATCTGAAGAAGGCCTCGGAGGAGACCAGAAGCTTCAACTTTTTAAAATGTGAGTATTCTTTTACCTGTTATTTATTTTATTTTTTTGTTGTATAGCACCATCCAAATGTTATATTACTCTCATGAGTGCTCTGAGATCATCTTGTGTTTCTGACAGTTTTGATGCTATATATGTCATATGTAATCATGTGATGATAAATAATGATTGATTATGAATTGATATTAGGGCTTGAAATAGGTGAAGTAGAAGTTGAGTGGGTGGATGGGTTTGGTTAAGAACAGGTAAAATATTAATATGTTTGGAACATTTTTTAGACAGACCAGTAACATAGGGATAGAGTAACCCATATTGTAAGAATTGAGGCATTGAAAATGTGGGCATGGAGAAGACTGGATGGAATGAAATGAAATCGGGGAGGAATGGAGAGGTTTTGCAGGGCTATATGAGAGAGGATAGAGGGCAGATGAAGATGATAATAAAAAGGGAAAAGGACTGTGCGGGCCATTTTATAAGACATCAGGGGATACTTGAGGTAGCAGCGGAGGGAGTGGCAAAAAGAATAACTAGGGGGAGGAAGGGGAAGAAGAATGGTATTGGGTTGGCACTGAAAGGATGGGAAGGATTCAGTGTGTGAAAAATACTACATAAGATAGAAGACTAAGAAGGATTCAAGGGACTGGTGGGAGGGCACTACAGAGATTTCATGATACCTAAAACCTCATAAAATAAAAACAATGATTGTCTTTACGAATGTGTTGAGTCATTTTTTGAAGTTTACACAATATCTCCCTTAGTCAACATTAATATTGAGAGACTTGCTTGACTGGCAAAAACGATACTTAGTAGAATTGGAAGCAAGATTCTAATATTGGAAACTAATGCTACTAATCATGAAAATGGAATTATCTTGCATTTACTGTAAGCAAATCAAATTTTGACTGCAGTCAGAGATGCCATTTATAATGTGTACTTAATATCTCAGAGGCTATCTTATCTTCCAAAAAACTTCTTCCTTGGAATGAATAAAATCCTTGAAAACTACTAATTATAAGGAACTGCCTGTAAATAACTAAGAAGTAATGAAGTGTAAAAAAATGATAGATAATTTAAGATTTAGGTTTTTTATAATATTACGTGACTTAATGAAAAATTAAAATAATTTTGAAATATATTATACCCTCCCTTCCCGTATCTCGTGCTTTAACCTAGAATACTCATCAAGTATGCAGCTTATTTTTCAAGTTAACCGTGAAACACCTTTTAACATTGTTTAATATTTTCTTTAGATCAATTAAATTTATTAGAGTCAAATGCAGTCTTACTTTAAAAGTGGAAAGTAATGAATATAAGAAGATTATCGTATTAATTAGTTTTCAAACAAGAAATAGGAGTGATATAACTGGTTTCGAATGACGCCTAATAAGTTCCCATTTTAAGATATTCACATTTCAGACCAAAGAGAGTGATGGACTGAGGCGTGTGAGCGTGGAGGAAAGGAATTTATCGCAGGGCATTTCGCTTCAGGACCGTTCAGACGGGATAGTCTGCGGGGTCTCTAACGCCTCGCCGCCAGGGTGAATGAGGCCAAGTGCACGTATGTGCATATCCACCGACTGCGTCGAGAATCACGAAAAAGAGAGCATTCTCATCACGAGTAGTGTGCACCAGGAATTTCCTCCTTGAAATTGCGGTACAAATCGGGTTACCCGACGAACTCGAGCTGGAGAAAATTGAAATTGGCGCCGCTGTTCTCATCACTTCCGTCCCTGAAATAGTTCCTCCCTCGGAATGCTCTCCACGAAATAATGGAAAACCTTTGACCTTGTTTCCGGTTGACCACATTTTTGTAACGAAGAGTATCCTGTTATATGGCCAGAGAAACAGAAAAGGGATATGCCTGGGTAGTATTGGATATTCCTTGAATATCCAATACTAACCTGGGAATATCAAGGAATGTCCAATGCTACTCCGGCATATGCTGAATATTTCACTTATACACCGTGGCCGTTGTTACCCGTTGGCGCAATCCACGTTCCCTAATCTCTTGGGGTTTGTGGAATGTAGGGGATGGTGTGGGCTTAAAGAAGTGTAACCATGATGTCTGTTTCCATTTTGTTTCGGAAGATGGGTCATCGTCTGAGTATCTAGTTTGCGAAAAGAGTATTTACGGTCGACGAATGAGAGGTCATGAAATTTAAGTGACCCGCATACCGGGCATCTCAGAGTCTGTAGGGATAGATTAAAATATATTTGAACTCTTTTTGATTGTTTTGTGACTTGCGAATGGGTCTTTGCCCGTCAATGTACCGTCATTTTTTCGATATACAGCAAAGAGTGGGAGGGGTATCAGAGGGAGCAGGAATTTTTCTCGGAAGTGGATGTAGTTGTTCACACAGAAGTTTCTGCTAATAAAAATAATACCGAAAAGGAGAAAAAGCCTTCCCATGGTCAAACGCGGTGATCATTATTGCCCAGATGGATGAAGAAAGTAATTGGATCTGAATGCAATTACGCTGAAGAAAATGCTCTTGGGCGTGATTGCATGTAACTGTTACATTCCAAATATCTAATCGATTTAAAGTAGGTTACCATTGAAACTGCATACACGAGTTTCCTCTCTCTTCGATTTATATTAAATTATTATGACGAGAATATTTTCAAGATTTTCAATCATGCTTGATTAAGTTTTGATTTATTTTATTTAATCATAATTTATTCCCCATTATTTTTGCTTAAGTTATTTTAGTTTTCCAAGTTTCATGGAAGATATCGAATTGGGATTTATGCACAATTGCTCTACTGCTACGTACACAAGCTCTATTTATAAACCAAGCAAGGCTAATTAATCACACGATTTCATTCTCTAATTGATTAGGTGAAGTTTCAATTCTGCGAATATTTATCGGAAAGTTTTAGCAGAGATAATTACCCCAAATCCCATTTATTGATGTAATATATAGCCTGTAAATCAGGCTAAGCTAATAGTTTTGCATAATCTTAACGCAGTATGTGTATATCCGTAGGTCCAGATTTTCATGCATCGAAATCCATCTGTGTAATTTATGGTACGAAGTGGCAATCCTGTGATTAGAGTCCGCCAACTATTCTCATGAATATTCATTCATTAATATTCTTTACTAGGAATCTGAAACCTTCAATTCTTGTATAGGCTTCCAATCCAGTTTCAGTTGTCCCATGCCTTGCAATAGATTTCCCCATTACTCCTCTATTTGGATTTAGTTTTTGCCCATTTGTGTTCTTCGTTGACTTTTTCCATCTTAACTCCCTTGTTTTATTTACCTAAAAATTTATTGTTTCACAAATACTAAATGATTTAAACTACGATGGTGGAATGAGCGCCGCACAAATAGATTGGTACTTTTGTTGTGGTCATCGAAATGGAACGTTGATGTTATGTAATCTGGAAAGGGTTTACACCCATGGTGAGCTTTTCGAGATACCATTGGGTCACTAGTGAACAAAAGCCGCTATTTGAAGAATATGCCGGGAAAACAAAGAAAAAACCAAAGGCATAAGTTAAAAATAATTAAATTTATATCCTAGGATGCTGCGTTGAGTGATGCCGGAACATTCTGGAGGCGGAAACAGTCAGAGGAAAGGAATGCTTTTAGTCTCAACCGTGGAGTCTAGTGAAAACTTGGCGATCATCAATGTTGTTTATTCATCGATCTACAGTTGCTCGCAGCGGTAGACACCTTCCACTAAACGCTTCGGAGAAGTAAATAACCGGATGTCTTCCTTCTAATGGACGAAAGGGCGCGCACGGGGCTGACAGTTGAGAGGCGAGAGGAGGACCGATGTCATGAATGACCAGATTTGATTGTTTCGCGTGACATTACTCGGAACGTTTTACGCGCGTAACTCGAACTAAATATATATCAACCTATCTCAAGTGTCTCAGTCCAAAACTAACTTATGCGGTAGAATACAAATAGAATAGGTTTACCAGAAGCCGTTCGTTAATTTACCGAACCCAAGAGCGAAAAATGTCCTAGAAAAAAACTTAACAATAATGAATATATGTGATTTTCATCAAGTTTTATTTTTTACCATCTCTGTTTAAAAAATGTGAACGAGGCGTGCCCAAAATTCAAACGCGTTTCAATGCTATTAACCCAAATCGCTTTTTTCAAGCGTTCACGCAAAGGAGCGTACGAGTATTTCCATTGCACGTGTTCACGTATTAATACTGCCCCGTGTATTTTATTACAATATTCCGGATTACGTCATTTTCTAAAGACGGACTTGGGAAATACCTGGGAGCTCGGATACCTGAAGTTATGAAGTATTTGATGGGCTACTTGTCACAATATTTACATCCTTATCCAGGGCATATTGGAGAAGGAAATCATCTCGTGACTTGGCGCTTCCGGAAGAACGGACTGGTCTATTTCGGAGCACCCTGCGCTTTGATTGCTCCCAGAATCGATCTGCAAACAATGCACGGGCGTGGGAAGATTGTGGAGGGGCGTTGTGCAATTTCACAAGATGATGAAAGCCCTGAATATTCGAGACGGGAGGGTGTGCAAAGGGCGCTGAAGACATCACGTCATCGTCGGACTCGCAGGTCGTGTTTATCCGTCCGTTTCTATGACGCCCGAGGAGAAAGAGGGAAGGGAAGAGGGTTACGTCGCTCGCTTATGCCGTTGTGCAAGCTATTTTATGGCACGTTTCCCCATGGCGGATGTACATTGAATGGTCTATTTGGAGCCCTTGTTGCCTTATTCTTGCGGCGATTAATTTTTTGGAGAAAAATATTAACAATGAGCCCATTCGCCCGATTTTTGTCCCTTACGCCGGATTTTCTCTAGAGCCTGTTGCTACTTCTTCTTTGTATATCCAGTTAATGCTTCTACGTTCCATTTCCTAAATCACCTTCCATGCTTCATCTTTTTGAATTGAATTTGCCATTTCATAATTACTTCATTGTGATCCGAGTTCAATCTGTGCCAAACCATAATATAATCTAACTGATACCGTCCTGAATCTCCCGGAATGTTCTGTGTGTGTCTATACTCTTTGTGGTGTCTAAAACAATTGTTGCTGTCTAAAACAATCAAACCAATTTCCTGAATAACTCAGATGCCTTCTCCCCGCGGTCATTCCTCGTTCCTCAACCGTAGTCCACACATTTCAATACCATCTCTTCCTTCGCCTACCGACGCGTTCCGATCCCCCACCTCAATCAAATCTTTCCTCCGGGAACATCCACGATGATATTCCTTAACTGATCGTAAATATCCTATCGACTTTCTCCTCCCTGTGATTGCGTTGAGGCTGGTATGCCTGAACAATGTTCGTCGGATCCGCTTTACTTTTACCAGTAATATTCTATCCGTTGCTTGCTCTCTGTTAATTACGCTTCTTTCTACCTTTTTTCAGTACCATAACCACCTCTCGCCAACTCTCTTCCCCGCCATTGCATATTAATCAATAACTATCTCTCCAGTAATCCCCACTATCCTTCCATCTCACCTCGCATAGACCATAAAGTATCTTTATTTCCTCTTTCCATCTCTCGCTGAATATTATCTAATTTTCCTATCCTCATCATTGTCCTATCATTCTAAATCCTATTCCAACTAATTTGGTCTTCTTCTTCCGCGTCTTCTATCCTGTAGCTGTCGGTTTTCCTTATCAAGGATTTCGTGAGATGAGGACCGCCTAGCTTCCCCGCTGCCGGGCCAGGAACACGGCCGGGATGGCAGAACGTAGTTGCCACGACTTATTTTCATTATAGCGTCCATCGTATTAATCTTGAGATAAATAATTGAGGTTTTTCCCCATTACCTTCCTCCATAGCGTTTTTAATATGGCACCATCACATACTTTGAAAAAAATGTCGACTTCATGGCTGTAGGATGGTGGTTACATATCATGCAAATGGGACGATATGTCTCTTTTTACGTACACGTACGTAGACTGTCAGTCACCATTGATTTGAATGCCCTGTTGTATTTTACCATTATAATTGTTGTATTCCGCGTTAGTTAGAGAGTAATTGGAATTATTTTCAAAGAAATTACCACGCTGGATTTACTTGGAAGCGGATAGGTGATAATGATATCAAGAGATGGAGGAATAGAGGCTGATTCGATAGAGGGAGGTAAGAAACCTTAATCGCGGCTTTCATGGTGCGCACGTGAAAAACACGCATTCATAAACGATCGATGTAGAGGGATAGTCCCGTTTTCTGCAGGTAACCGTGGAGTCACGAAGACCTGGGCTACCTATTACCTATCTGAAGTCGCTTCCTTCGGGATCCAATCTCAACGGCGGCGTCTCCGGCTCCTCCCCGAGTTTCTCTCGATAACGTGCGAGACGGAACGTGAGCCACACTATCAAGATGGGATTTTGTTACACGCCCCGAGGATTCTTCCACGCTCCTGAAATCGAGAGGGAACAAGCGACAAGTGCTATTCGGCACTGTTGCCCCCACTCTCTCCCCCAGATGACTTTTTTGTTGTCCCACCCACGCACGAAAAATGCCGCGTCATTCCCTTTCCCCCGTCTCTTCAAAGTCCCTGTCCCCCCCCTGCAACTCGCAGAATATTTCAATTCAGGTCCACGTGGATCTCATTTCAAAAGGCCGAGAGGCGGATTTTTTCGCATATATTTTTTATTTCGTCGCGACGGGGAATGTTTTCACATCATATCTGTGTGCATTTTTTTGCTTCGAAATGGATTTTCTGTTCGGAAAAAAAAGAAGAAAGGAGTGAGAGAGAGAGAGAGAGAGAGTGGGAGAAAGAGAGAGAAGACAACAAAACGCGTAGCGTGGGAGGCAAACGGGAGGTGGCTTGACGATAACGGTGGGATCGTGTACTATTTTTTTCGGCGAAACGTATACGAAATGGTATACACAAAAGGACGTTTGGGGCGGATGACGTCGAATCTACGTACGTGAAAAGGGTTGACGGAAGGCACAGGATCCTTGGTGTAGCGAAGGGAGTCAAAGAGGAGAGTGCGTCAGCAGAGCGGAAGGGGGATGAAATGGGACTGATGCGAGTTGATTGTTCCTTGGGGAGAAGGGCGACTTCAAAATATAAAAAAATGACCCGCGTGAATGGAATCGCTGACGGAATATTAAAAATAAACATTACGAGCCAAAAAAACATGCAATGGCAAGAAGAAAAGGCTACGATGAACAGGGCACAAGCGGGATGCGCCGTATTGCCCTGGTCCTCGTCGAGGAAGGGGTAAATTATGTAGTTCAAAGATAAACATTCGGATTTCTGAGAAAGCCTCACAACCAGAAGGAAATATTACAGATACAGTGTACGAATACGAACGATTAAACTTGCCTCCGGTCAGGGCGAGATTAAAATAGTGGGGATTAGAATCCAGTGGATTACAAGAGTGAATCAAACGATTCGGAAAATAAGTGGAGAGGAATATTTACGTATTTCGTCACACGGACTCCAAAAGTCTTCCAATGGTAACATTTCCGTTGGGATGAATTTTTTTTAGCAACCCGAAAACCTTTTTACATAAAAAGTTTCACGCCAATGAAGGAAGAATACTAGATATCATCGAGTGTGTATTTTCAAATATCTTAAAATAATTTTTTGTCGATAATAATATTGCATATTTATTCTTTTTATTACGCATAGAAGCCCTAAATGAAAGCGGTATTTTATTTAAGGGAGGGTTGAACCCCACGTTTTGAAAATGGGAGAAGAGGTAAGAGAAGGAGAATTAATAAGGGAACAATGTTAGGGGAACAATATTTTATATTAAAAACACATTTGAAGATAGCCCTTTTCAAGTAGAGCGGGCGGAATGGAGTGGTTTACGTGAACGATTCGTCAGTGAATAATACATTTTCGAAGTATTAAAAATGAAAGTATTTTTCTGCGGATTACAGAAATTTAATATTCGATTGCGAATTATACCATAGGAAACTGCCAGCCTAGCAATAGGTTTCTACTTTTCCTTCATCTCTAAAATATTTTTCCTCGTCAAAATCTGTCACAACGACTTTTGATTTCTCATCGACTTATTTGAAAGATCAGCAGTTTTTGTTATGGGATTAATTCTACGAGTTCAGCTTTCACATTAGAAGTATTAACGTGATACTATTCATTGAAACTGAATATAGACAGAATAACTGCATTATATCAGGCGTACAAAACTCACGGGGACTCGTAAGAGCGAGCACTAATAAGTTGTGATGCGGCTTATGGCGCCGTGTTCTATGTTTCGAAAAGTAACGAATTGCGCTGGCAACATCTAAAGACGGTTTCCCAACATCCCTCGTAGCGGTCGGGTATGCAGGATATATAATGCTTCATAATACTACGCATACACAGCTATATTCGCAATCGCCAGTTATCGAGTCCAGAATTGGTTTGTAGTACGAACCTCATGGATGCACACAATGTGGTCTCAGAGCGGGTCCCCTATCAGAGAGCAGAATCAGCGAGTCCACGGTCAGAGAGAGAGAGAGAGCACTTCGACAATGGTGGAGAGGGGAAACGTCGTAGACGTGGCCTATATCCTTACCCGTCGGACTCAGTACGCTTCGAGAGGCATTCATTGTTCAGTAGGTGTCGCAGTTGACCAGGAGTGTGGTTTTATATAGTCCCATCATCTTTCTTCCGCGTGGCGGAAATCATGCGACCGAATCGTTTGGGAGATAAGAAAAGCGAAGAACGCGTTCCAGGACTTGAATTTTGTGTCCCCTTCCTCCCACCTGGATGGCTTTCTCGGGCATTCCCTCCTTCCCCTCCACCGCCCTCCACCGAGACGGTCTTTTCCTTCCCGCGCACGGAGGCATCCTGAGGGAGCTCATTAAGTCGGGACGGCCCTGACGTAAATTGGTCAATGATATATCGAGGGGTATCGGAAAAACAAGAGAAGAAGACCAGATTCACAAAGGTGTCACGGAAAAAGTATCGAATTCCTTTATGGATATCGATTTGTATTATACACACAGTTCAGGGGCAGTAGGAGAAGAGTAAGGGGAGAGTGGGAGGGAGAGAGGGGACGGAGGAAAGAGAAAAGAGGGGAGTTAGTCGATGACGCGTTCGTCACGGAATAGGGGCCGTCCTTAAATTGCTGAAGGTCACTTTCGGATGTTTAACCTCTTCCCAAAACTTAAGGGCACGAAATACTATATATGATACCCATCTCATTCAATGATATAACTATCGGCGCTAAGATTGGTACATCAAACACTTTTTTTTAAACATAAGAAAAAAGCTCATTTAGAATCGATGAAAGCGTAATTCATTAGGGTTATTCTACGATCACTACACACTGATCACAATTGAGTATTTGCGTTGAAAAAAGTACACTCCTATGACAGTTTCGTTATTTTATTTAGTGGTATCAGAATGCATATCGTGGAACGAAACAAATATTTCGGATGCCTCTCAGGAACATGTTGAACAAATGCTTTACAATTATGTAACGATATTTTCGTCGATGAACATTTGTACGTAATGATGTTTTATTTGCTGATCAGGGATAATTAAAAGTCTATCTTCATAGACAGTGGCTTAAATAGTGCATCAAAAAATATTATATTAGATTCCTCATGAAATCTCCCACCCCCCTCCGCTCGTAAGGAAACGACGAAATGGCACACCCATTCTCTCTTCCCTACAAGCTTTACATAATTTCAGGAAAATCCAATTTAAATGGTCAAGTCCTCCCTTCCTCTCCTCATCCCCGTCCATTCCTCCACCCGGGCATGACCCATCCCGATCTCCTCCCCATGACATCTCCCTTTCCCCCCCTCTCCACCCCACCCCACACCGCCCGCCCCCACCCGCTCCGCTCGTGTTACTGTCTCTTGGAGATACGCTAGAACGCTTGCAATAGTGTTCGTACGGGGGAGCTATCGGAAGTCGCTCGATTCGGGACATGAATTCCTGCACGTCCGCTCGCAATTCCCGGGGGTCGTCCCGCGCCCCTCTCCCCATCCCTGCATCCGTAGATCGCTAGACCTCTGTCCCCCTCCTCCTCCTCCCTTGACCCCTACAAACCTCTGGAACGGCACCGCAGAGGGATTGTGAATGGGACGGCCCGCCACTACGCCACAAGGGCGATCCGAGCCATCCGCGGAATGGAGTGGAGGGGATGGCGACGAGGCGTGCGTGTGGGTGTCGGAGGGTTTACTGCTTGAGGTGGGGGTGTAGGTGGGGAGTGTTTTCAACGGTCTGGTCGGAGAGGGTGAGTCAGGGGGAACGAGATAGGGAGGACAGTCGGGGGGGGGGGATGAAGGAGGCGAGGCTAGAAGAGAGAAAAAATAAATCGCAGCATTGGACCCTTCCCGTGTTCCCCGAGATGGTTAATGAATTATCTTTGAGGGAGTGTGATTGGTCTTTTGTGGTCCACCTCCGCGCATTACATCGTAATGATCCCATTTCCCCCCAAAAAATCCTTCATGCCTCTTTTCCATGCGCTAACGATGGTTGTGCGGCATAAAAATTGGCTGCATCGTTAATTTTTCGACGTCTAAGAGTGTGAAAAAACTTCTAGTTCAGGGAGAAGTAACAACATCGATGTTACTTGCCGCCATCAATTTCACGGAGTTCTCTTTCTTTCCCTTAAAGCCTTTTCGATGTAATTTGTCAATTTGAGAGAGAGTGGATCTCCAGCTTCTGACTTCGCTAAATGATGTTTAGTCATTGAATATTTGTATTAATATGTAGAAATTCATCTTGGTCTTCCACCGGGTGCAAGGGTGATGTAAGGCATCTCAAGTAGGGATCGGGATACCATTGAAAAAATCTACCGCCTCCAGGATTCAAACCCGGACCCTCTGGGTGGGAAGCCAGTAAATTAGTTAAAGCACCATTTTGCTATTTATTACCATAGAAATTTATATTCGTTCCTGTCCATTCATATTGAATCTTCTATTTTCTATTTCAAACATCTAAAATAACAAGTTTAAAGATACCCACAAATAAAAACTCATGGACTTATGATTCAAAGTTTTCTAAGGTTCAACCCTTTCGGTGATTAGGTCCTCAGAGGATGGGGTAGGGTAAGGGGAGAAGAGATTTGGGAGCTCTCAGTTCTTTAGCTCAATTACACTCCGAGTTTTTTTCCTTCCTGCGCTCATTTCCTTAGGTTCTTCTCTCTGAAAGAATTAGTGGCTTTAAAGAAAACCAACTTGATTCAATGAGGTTTGTTTGTAGGGTATCAATGAGAAGTCATATGGGAAGAGAAAGCGCAAAGGAAGAAGTTCCAGGGGCATGAAATTGAAAAGGGCCAAGGAAAACGAAAGACTTTCATTCCTCCTGTGGTCTGCAATTCCGCTCTCCCTGTCTGGAATGTGGTTTTGGTTGAGCTGTATGTTCACGCGCTTCCCTACCTCCTCCACTGTTCTTTGCCCTCACATATCACCCACCCTCTCTCTACTTGCCCTCCCTCTACCTTTGTCCCACTAGATAAAGTGTGCGGATTCCGAGTTGGCGTGGTGACTTATTTGGTAATGGTACCATAGAACCTAGGTGAAGGGATGGCAAAAAAATTGAATACGGGCCAAAATTATGGATAAGGTGCCTGGCGTGCCAGCGTACAATTCAATGAGTCTGGGTTCCAATCCCGGCAGTGGTGTATTATTTTAGCAGTAACTCGTTATTATTCACCGGTAAATGATTGAGAGTGTGCCGAGCAGAACTCTTTTCATCAGAGGGGATAAATTTATCTAAATTTAAGCACTCTGAAAGTCTTTCGTCAAGTTCGCGTTAAGGTCGACACCAGATTTCTCCAAACTCTATATTCACTCCATAATGTCCTACCTACGCCTATCCCACGCATTTTAATATTCACCTATTTCAATTAATGTGAATTGATTTCATTATTCGAATGCTGAGACTACCATTGCTACTAATAAGTGTTGCGTTAGAATCCATCTAGGAGAGAATTTGTTTTTAAAAGCTTACCCTTGATTTAAGCGATTTCCGCGGCCGAATAGGATTTTAAGCCATGTACACATTGGATACGAAGATTGTATTTGTGTTGAGTTAATTATTCATAAATGCCACAAGATAGAGATATTATTATAGCCCCGAAATGCCATTATTTTACTTGAAATTCATGGAAATATTTGAGTTTTCGAGCATTCGACTTAAAAGAATGATATTGAATAACTATTTAATGATGACAGTGAAAGTACCAAATGATTTTTCCTAAGATATAATTAATCCAATGATAAATATAGTTGTTGTGCTGATGGAGATGAGTAAGATGAGTTGTCGATTAGTTCCGTCTTGTCCTCGTACTTCTCTCTTAACTACAGTACGAATTCTTGTGCATGTATGTTTCATCAATTCATATTCATGATATCCAAGTGGACTGTGGCATATCTATGAAAATTTCTTTAGTATAAAAATCAACAGCTACAAAAATGACCCGTTTTAAAATGGTACCCTCAGATAAAATTGCACCTGATAAAAATCTGAATAGTACTCGTAGAGCCTGAGGTAGTGAGCAAGGATAATTGAATGACTTCTCTCTCTTCATTCGAAAGGAGAGAGTGTATTGCTTGAATGTGATTGGGCATCGATAGATGTGTAAAGCTACATGTGAACCAATTTTATTTCCACCGTTAGGAGCATTTTTCTGTGACCCTGTCCAAGTTGACTTGAACTTGTTCATACAGCAAAAGGTCCCTCCCCAACACCTTTGCTCCCATTGTGCTTTCGCCGCTTTCTTTCGCATTCTTCAAGTCTCGTACCCCGTCCCTCACTCCCCCATTCACGCTTTTAGTCCCACTCTCCATTTTCCTACTCCCCAACCTCCACTCTTATCAAACTCTCGCATTCGCCCTCGCCTCAGTTTCAGCATTGCCAGTGCCCTCGTCGGAGGCACTGCTTCCGCCATTCTCAGTTCACTCGTGAGGTCAGTCAGTGCATAAAAACGACTCCGAAGGCGAGGATTTGGCCAGCGGTCAGGCTGGAACAGGAGCCATCATCACCACTTTGGGGCACCACATTTCAGGTGAAGGAAGACTTTTGCAATTTTATTTCGATAAGTTTTTGGATACGTTAAGCTTGAAGCAAAGATATTTTTGTCCAATAAATTCTAATGAAAGACTTCCCATGCAAGATATTTTTCATATTAAGCCTCTCGTATGGAGTTGTACGAACTGGATTCGGCAGTAAAAATATTAATTATGAATCACGAAATTCTGGATTCTCTAAAGAATCTTTTTTAGGTACATATCTTTCCGCGGAAAAAGTTTCTCCAAGTTTTTCTCAAAAATGGTACGTGATTTTTGCAAAAATGTTAACCGATTCATGCAAGATTACAGAGTTCGGCGGTTATCAATGTAAAAAGTACAAAGCCATTTAGCATTGTGTTGAAATTGATTTTACATTGATCTTGGTGGAAAGGCTAGGTCAGCCTTTTCCGCGATTACTATGTCTCTAGGGAAAATTATACTTAAGATTTGTCTACACCAGTCCTATAGAATCCAGTATGTCTACATGTTTTACAATGTATTGTACGCATGAAATACAATTCAGTTCGCTCTCTCCAGTGTTAAAAACGTTTGATTTTTGTCAATTTCTTTCATTCCTACTGGTGAGTTTCCTCGGCAGTTTCTTAAAATGAAGACTGGGACTGCACGTGCAGGGACTGTCAAAGAATATGGGTCGTTTGATGTTATTTTTACTGAATTTTGTATTTTAAGCTGTTTAAGCAATGAAGTTGTGACAATTTTTGATTTCTTACAGAAACATCTAAAGCAAATGACGAGCCATGGCGAAATTTGGCGTTGAGCAATTTCTTCGGAAGAGCTCATTCCTCTCCTCGGCGATCGAACATAGTTGCCAAATACGTCGAGTAATGAGCTTGGGGATATCATCTTGATATTTGCTTCCCGTTGGACGAATCAAAGCCTTCGTCTTAGAATGATGCGACGGCTTTGACGACAGAGGAAGGTGACTTTGACTGGCTTTGCGAGAGATGCTGTGAACGTAGATTTCATCCAACATTTGCAATGTTCATGAAAGAGGTAAATATTTCTGCAATTTTAACATAGCATCGCTTCTCAGCAATTTTTGAAATGAATTCCTCGTGAATGTGCTCAATATCGACACTGCAGTTAATGTACTGGTTTTGCAATGCCAAGATTTTTCATCAGTATTCAGATTTTATCAGATTTCCATTTTAAGTCTAATTGCACTCGTCAGGTGGAATGACAGGGGTGAATCCCTATATAATTATCATTTAAGACTGGCCGTATCCATTTCTATCTCCAAAAAAAGTGACGCCACAAGAAAAATTTATCCTCAACTTTTAATTGATTTGACTTCATTCGTATGCTTTTTATCTAGCACCTTTGCTCTCCCTAAGCATAAATCTACATGAATACCCTGCGAGCCACCAAAAAGGTGTGTGGAAGGGGGTGCAGTATCAGGAGGAAAGGGTAATGGAGGAGGGGGTTAGGGTTTTTCAAATGGATGGGGAAAGGTGGGGAGAACCTGCAAAAAATATATAAATATACTAGTATAACCATGCGCAGTAGCTACCTTGTAGGTTAATACTTATTATGTCGAGCCGGCTCCTGGGGGATTTCGATTACAAGCATTCTTGTCTCTTATTGTTCTTGGAAAAAATGACCATTAAAACTTGTTAGTCTTGCAGTCTACCTCTCTAATCTTACATTCGTGATCACTCCGCCCGTAATACGTTGGGGTTCGAATAATGTCCTTGATGTCATCGGAAAAGGACCCATCTTTAAATGTTTTCAATAAGTTTAATCTATATTGTAAACGCCGCTGTGTAAGGGAATCCCAGCCTAAATTTTCTAGCAAAGTAGTTTCGCTACTGCGTTAGTCATAACAATTTTTGACAAATCTAGCCCCCTCTGCTGAACTCGATCTAATTCCGAAATCAAATTTATCTCTTGGGAATCCCGTATGCTGGCAGCATACTCTAGGAGGGGCCTGACAAGGGCAAGAAAACATCGTTCCTTCACTTTTTCGTCACATTTAACCAGCACTCTTTTTTTCAAATCCCAATTTTTTAATAGCACGACCGCATATTTCTCGTATGTACTTTCCCCAGGACAGATCGTGAGTAATTGTTACACCCAAGTATTTAAAGGAATCTACCCTCGCGATTTCTGTTTGTTTCACTTTGTAACTAAATAAAAGGGAATTACTCATTTCCCAAAAATTTATTACTACGCATTTTTTCAAATTTTATTCCTATTGCCATGCATCGTACCAAGTCTGAATTGCATTTAGGTCGTTAGCTAACTCGACTCTGTCTTCGAATGTCCCCGTAAATCATCGCATCGTCAGCAAAAAGACGGAGCCTGCTATTAACTACGGTACTGAGGTCATTTATATAAATAAGAAACAAGAGGGGGCCTATGACACTTCCCTGTGGTACACTCGACGTGACCTTGACAGTATCGGATGATACACCGTCCAGGACGACTATTTGAACGCGATTTTTTAAAAATTGTCTAATCCAGCATATTGCTATAGCTCCTGTGTATTCCATAAGTTTCCAACTTCGCGAGTAACTTGCAATGAGAGACTTAATCAAAAGCTTTTTAAAATCCAAGGATATCGCATCAACTGGAATATTACTTTCACCGGAATGCATTATATCATGAACAACGAGTGCGAGTTGAGTTTCGCAGGATCTACCTTTATAGAACCCGTGTTGGTGATTAGTCAATAAATCTTGGCTATCGAGGTACTTGATTATGGAACTAACAATGATGTGCTCAAGAATCTTACAGGAGATAGAGGTGAGCGATATTGGCTTATAATTACTGGGGTCCTCCCGGTCTCCTTTTTTAAATATGGGTGTTACAGAAGCAATCTTCCAGCCGCTTGGCACGCTTTCTTCTGCTAATGATTTCTTAAATATTATATCAAACATATTTTGCAGTAAGGCTTTCTCTCGAGCTCTTATAGAATAAATAGGGCTGTGGTTATATGTAAAGCCCACGTTCCTCATTTTAGAGGGTTAATTAGATTATTTTTAATGAATGTTGGGAAACTAAAATAGACAATACGAAACATCCAGCGGCGCCACGTAAAAATTCCTCTACTTCCTTCCCTCTCATGCTGAAAATTAAATCCGCTGATAGTGTGCGCATAAAATATTATGCCACTTGTCTGCGAGTATATTTACGGGGATAATTATCAGAAATTAAACAATAACAGGTTTTCTCAAGTAATTTCGTAAATTTTGATAAAATTTACCACTTACTACTATGATGAATAACTGATTGTAAAACTTTTCCACTAGATATATTTTAAATTATCAAGTGGATTAGTGCTACCATCAGTTATTCATTATATTCGACTTCCACCACATCACGCGACTCAAATTGTACTTACTGCAATCATATTGTTTATCATACTGTTATCACGGTTTATTTCTTGTAATGTATCAGTTTGATATTTTTTGGAATTTAATTTTTTCGATTTTAACGTACTGGCTTCCCATCCTGAGGGCGCGGGTTCAAATCCCGGCGGTGTTGAATATTTTTCAGAGGTATCTCGATCCCTACTTGAGGTGCTTTGTGGAGGGCACTTTGAGTGAGTACGCCGTCCGTCGGATGGGACGTTAAGCCGCGGACCCCTTGGCGCCTTTCGTAAAGAGTAGGCTAATGCCGACGCCGGGTTTCTCTCCACCCTTCATCCTTTCCTGTCCTTCCCCTATGGCGCAAATGACCTTAGCTGTCGGTCGCCTCCCCTCAAAACTACTACTACTCGATTTTAACTATTTGGATGTACAAAGGTAACTAGCAATTAAATTTATTTGATTTAATCAACCTAATGTTCTGTTAAAATTTATTTAAATTTACATGATTTTCAAGAAACATGATTGACTTCAATTTTCGATAAGATGATGTCCACAATAACATGGTGTAAGGGTTTTAATACTTTTAATTGGCAAAGGAAAACTTTAGATTTTCGAATACTTATCACAGTAATTTCATCACTTCTGTATGCAGGCGCAAAATATTTTTCGGCTCCCTGGGAAAATAAAAAGGACCCATTAATTGAAGACTGTGATTACAAAAGACGGGTGGAATCAACGACATCCGTCAATTCGGGTTGTTTCGAACTCGGCGAGAGTGAGAACGTTGGTTTTGGGTCTTTTTCCAATTGAAATGTATTATTAAATATATAACTATATCTAGTTAAAATTTCAATCTTTCCATTAGTTTCCCTGAAGGGTTCTGTCAGTTTAAACCTGGTCAAACTAGTTTTTAAGACTCGGCCTGTTCTTTAACGTACCCAAAGCCACCCTACGGAAATACATTCCCGCGTCTTTTCGAACCCGGACCTCTACTATCCCATGAAGTTTCAAACCCTGTAATCGGATCGTACAGTGACGAATATTCCACAGTTCTGGAATAAAATTACCAGCAGCAAGTGTCTGGTTAGGTTTTCGTTAGACCCTGGTACTACTGAGACCTGACTTACATGGTACAAATCTTTAAATGTGTGAAAAAAAAATTGGAGTAATTTTCTCAGAATACTTTAACTTCCTGTTGTTAAGTAAGCATCCATTCAAAATACCTACCCCTTTTCCTCCCTCATTAACCCTCTATCCCTTAAATTCTCCATATTCCTCAAACTCTCCATTACCTCTGTTCTGCTAAATCCGCTTGGTTATGACTCCTTCGATTTTTTACAAAAGGGAGATCTTTCGCTAGCTTGCCTAGAACTTTTAATGCAACTAATGAGATACGCGAAACCTATTATTCTCATTGGCGATATTTTTGTAGATGTTAAAAATGGTGTTCGTGAGTTAACTTTTTGAAACAATAAAATGTAATAGGGGCAGTACTAATACTGCATTTAATAACATTATATGATTTTCTAATACCAGTAATGAATGTGGAATGCTATGTACTTATGTAAAAGTGAAGAAATTTTGCAGTATAAAGAGGTACTATCTAATGTGGCATTTTTTAACTTCGAACGAACGTCATGATTCATGGCGGAGAATGTTGATTTCGGTCATACGGTACGACAGTGAAGAAACAGACCATTTCAATATTTAACGGAAATAGAAATATACTAACTCAGCAGCAGTGGTATCACTACCAAGGTTAACATTAGTATTCGGGGAGTTACGCGTAACTGTTGGGGAAATTACGCGTTACTGTTGGGGACCTTGCGTGCTACTGTCGGGGACCTTGCGTGTTACTGTCGGGGACCTCACGCGTTACTGTTGGGGACCTCACGCGTTACTGCTGGGGACCTTACGCGTAACTGTTGGGGATCTTACACGTAACTATTGGGGACCTTACGCGTTACTATTGTGGTCCTTACGCGTTAGTATTGGGGATCCTACGCGTTAGTACTCGGTAATTACGCCTTAGTACTCGGAAACCTTACGATGACATTGAAATTGTGCTAAGTAATAGGAATACTTTTATATCAAAACACGCTCACAATCATCCAGTTGATACGATACTTTGCCCTTTTTAGAAATAATATAATTTAAAATTAAAGTGAATTTTCAAAGGTTCATCTGGGTCCAGTCAGATGGATTGATGTCACTCATGAGATTGGGAAATTCGGAAGAGATCAAGGATTGGGGTTGTGAGGCTCGTGTAATAGGGTTAACATGGAAGGGCTTTATCCCCGGGACATGGCCCCAAGATATGGTCTCGATTGCCTCGTCAGTTCATTCTTCCTGTTGCCATAGGATTAAGATTTGGTTTTACAATTGCTTGGTAAAGTAGGTTTCTTTGCAACTAGATCACTGAGAACAGTACCTATCGGTCTCTTCTGCCCAGTTGTATAACAGGAATGCATTTTACTGTGAAAAAGTAAGATATGTCTTTTTAATGCTTTTGAATGCTGCACTTTTGTGATTTTAAAAGGTGGCTCGTGTAGCTATGGGATACTACGAGGGTCATCCGGAAAGTAGTACCCGTTCGTGAAATAAAGACACAAAAGTAAATATTAACAAACATAAAAAATTTTATTTGAAAGAGGATACTTTAAACTACTTCTCAACATAATCTCCAAGCAAATTAAGGCATTTGTCATAACGTGTGACAAGTTTCTGTATTCCTGCTGCATAGTCCTTCGCCGCCAGCTCATTGAGATACGCGAGGGACCCATCTTGCACAAATTTTTGCATAATGCAGATGGTGTTTAACAATTTCATGAACAATTGTTCGAGAAACATTGGGAAAATGCTCACAGATGTCATCAATTGTGACGCGCCGATCGTTCCTCACGAATTCGTCAACTGAGCTCACCAGTTGGTCTGTAATGACAGACGGTCTCTCCGAACGCTCATCGTCGTGTGTGTTCCCCCTCCCCATGTTGAAGTTGCGACACCACCGCCGAACAGACGACTCGTCCATTACATTGTCTCCATACACCTCCTTTAATTGGCGATGAATATCACATGGGCGAACGTTTCTTGCATTGAGGAATTTAATCACTGCCCTCACTTCACAACTGGCGGCGTTCTCAATTTTTTTAAACATTGTAAACAATCACAGAAACAACACAGGCAATGCTAGCGTCACGCAACTTGGCTCAGAGAAGGCAGACAAGCCACTGAAGCTATCTGACCTCGTCCAGCGGCTACTCGCGTCGTCAGCACTTCATGCGGCACGAACGGGTACTACTTTCCGGATGACCCTCGTATTATCCTAATTTTTGTGAAATATAAGCTTAAAAAAATGATTTCACATAGGTCTCTAAATGGTAGGGATAATATTTGATCCACGGTACCATCCACAACACATTTGTTCTTAATTTGATTAGCCTTGCAATTAGATATTTTTCATATCTCTTTGAACAATCAATTCTCCATTATAATGTTACATTACCACCCACTTCGGATACTAGATAATGAAAAAGGATGTCCTCGTCCGACATCCACAGAATTTAATTTTTTCTCTAAACCAGAATTTGTTTTTGTAACCTTTACAGTACAAATTGTAGCCCCATGTTCTCTGGCATCAGGAGTGACTGCATTTGATTTTAATAATAATGACAATAGTTACCAGTTTTTGTGTTTTGAAGTTAACAATATGTAAATTCAAATGCTTAACAGTACTATTTTTCAGTAATGGCATCGGATATAAATAATATACCAAAGATGATTCTCCATGTATTCATAGCATCAATTGACAGGTTATTGGGCGCTTAAAGCCTTCAGATTTTATACATCTGCGACGTCAATGGCTTGCCTCTAGTGAATATTTGTACCCAAAAGCAAATTATAATCGAGAAAACTGAAAAATCAATGGCATACATTTATATTCATTCGCATAATTAGTTCAAAAATTAACTTGAATATATGCAACATATCTTCATTAATTTTAAGCCCGTTGGAATAACGTTAATCCAAATTAAAAAAACATGTCTGTTAAGATTCGAGATTCAAATGAAAAGAATTTGGTAAGGGTTTTGACACTTTTAATAAACAACAGAGAAAAGTACTACAAAAAAAGCCATACTGAAGGACTTTATGACGTGGTGGAGATGGCCACATTATTAGCCCCCGTTGGCTTCAAGTGTAGCTAAAAATATGAAGCAGTAAACATTAAAAGTTGAAGACTACACATAACACCTCTCAAACCATTGTCTTAGATCCGTAGCGTCGGTCACGTCGTTGAGAATTTCCGGGGTTTTTGAGCATGTAGTCATCTGTTGCAGAAAGGCGAGTGAATATTTCCTGAAAGAAAAGAAAAGTGGTCGATAGATAATTGTAAGGTAACAATGTAAATACAAGCACTAATGTCGCTGAGAAATTATTTTGTCAACTGATTGCGATACCATCTAAAATTTGATGATTACATGTTCATTGGTGAGAAATATATATATAATTTATTCTATACATTGACTGAATACTAAAACGTAGAAAAAAAGTCCCATTTTGTTAACATAAGAAAATTAACTAAAAAAACCATTTTAATGAGGATGAATTGAATTAAATTGAATGAATGAAAATTAAATGAATAATGATTTAATGTTAATTATATATAAATATATATATATCTAAATAAAATATATATATATATAATTTATTGATTCAATAATTGTAAAAAATAAAAAAAAATATTTCTATCATTTTTTTGCCAATAGATTTAACGTCCTCATTCACCAGTTACGCTTAAATCTTTTTGCAGAAAATAACAGCACAGTCCGATTATACCTTGAAGATGGCGCCAGTTTTCAGGTTGTATTTAAAACACACACACACACACACACACGCACACACGCACGCACACGCACACGCACACGCACACGCGCGCGCACGCGCGCGCACGCGCACGCGCACGCGCACGCGCACGCGCGCACGCGCACGCGCGCGCACGCACGCGCACGCACGCGCACGCACGCGCACGCACGCGCACGCACGCGCACGCACGCGCACGCACGCGCACGCGCACGCACGCGCACGCGCACGCACGCGCACGCGCGCGCGCACGCGCGCACGCACGCGCGCACGCACGCGCGCACGCACGCGCGCACGCGCGCACGCGCGCGCGCGCGCGCGCGCACGCACACACACACACACACACACACACACACACACACACACACACACACACACACACACACACACACACACACACACACACACACACACACACACACACACACACACACACACACACACACACACACACACACACACACACACACACACACACACACACACACACACACACACACACACACACACACACACACACACACACACACACACACACACACACACACACACACACACACACACACACACACACACACACACACACACACACACACACACACACACACACACACACACACACACACACACACACACACACACACACACACACACACACACACACACACACACACACACACACACACACACACACACACACACACACACACACACACACACACACACACACACACACACACACACACACACACACACACACACACACACACACACACACACACACACACACACACACACACACACACACACACACACACACACACACACACACACACACACACACACACACACACACACACACACACACACACACACACACACACACACACACACACACACACACACACACACACACACACACACACACACACACACACACACACACACACACACACACACACACACACACACACACACACACACACACACACACACACACACACACACACACACACACACACACACACACACACACACACACACACACACACACACACACACACACACACACACACACACACACACACACACACACACACACACACACACACACACACACACACACACACACACACACACACACACACACACACACACACACACACACACACACACACACACACACACACACACACACACACACACACACACACACACACACACACACACACACACACACACACACACACACACACACACACACACACACACACACACACACACACACACACACACACACACACACACACACACACACACACACACACACACACACACACACACACACACACACACACACACACACACACACACACACACACACACACACACACACACACACACACACACACACACACACACACACACACACACACACACACACACACACACACACACACACACACACACACACACACACACACACACACACACACACACACACACACACACACACACACACACACACACACACACACACACACACACACACACACACACACACACACACACACACACACACACACACACACACACACACACACACACACACACACACACACACACACACACACACACACACACACACACACACACACACACACACACACACACACACACACACACACACACACACACACACACACACACACACACACACACACACACACACACACACACACACACACACACACACACACACACACACACACACACACACACACACACACACACACACACACACACACACACACACACACACACACACACACACACACACACACACACACACACACACACACACACACACACACACACACACACACACACACACACACACACACACACACACACACACACACACACACACACACACACACACACACACACACACACACACACACACACACACACACACACACACACACACACACACACACACACACACACACACACACACACACACACACACACACACACACACACACACACACACACACACACACACACACACACACACACACACACACACACACACACACACACACACACACACACACACACACACACACACACACACACACACACACACACACACACACACACACACACACACACACACACACACACACACACACACACACACACACACACACACACACACACACACACACACACACACACACACACACACACACACACACACACACACACACACACACACACACACACACACACACACACACACACACACACACACACACACACACACACACACACACACACACACACACACACACACACACACACACACACACACACACACACACACACACACACACACACACACACACACACACACACACACACACACACACACACACACACACACACACACACACACACACACACACACACACACACACACACACACACACACACACACACACACACACACACACACACACACACACACACACACACACACACACACACACACACACACACACACACACACACACACACACACACACACACACACACACACACACACACACACACACACACACACACACACACACACACACACACACACACACACACACACACACACACACACACACACACACACACACACACACACACACACACACACACACACACACACACACACACACACACACACACACACACACACACACACACACACACACACACACACACACACACACACACACACACACACACACACACACACACACACACACACACACACACACACACACACACACACACACACACACACACACACACACACACACACACACACACACACACACACACACACACACACACACACACACACACACACACACACACACACACACACACACACACACACACACACACACACACACACACACACACACACACACACACACACACACACACACACACACACACACACACACACACACACACACACACACACACACACACACACACACACACACACACACACACACACACACACACACACACACACACACACACACACACACACACACACACACACACACACACACACACACACACACACACACACACACACACACACACACACACACACACACACACACACACACACACACACACACACACACACACACACACACACACACACACACACACACACACACACACACACACACACACACACACACACACACACACACACACACACACACACACACACACACACACACACACACACACACACACACACACACACACACACACACACACACACACACACACACACACACACACACACACACACACACACACACACACACACACACACACACACACACACACACACACACACACACACACACACACACACACACACACACACACACACACACACACACACACACACACACACACACACACACACACACACACACACACACACACACACACACACACACACACACACACACACACACACACACACACACACACACACACACACACACACACACACACACACACACACACACACACACACACACACACACACACACACACACACACACACACACACACACACACACACACACACACACACACACACACACACACACACACACACACACACACACACACACACACACACACACACACACACACACACACACACACACACACACACACACACACACACACACACACACACACACACACACACACACACACACACACACACACACACACACACACACACACACACACACACACACACACACACACACACACACACACACACACACACACACACACACACACACACACACACACACACACACACACACACACACACACACACACACACACACACACACACACACACACACACACACACACACACACACACACACACACACACACACACACACACACACACACACACACACACACACACACACACACACACACACACACACACACACACACACACACACACACACACACACACACACACACACACACACACACACACACACACACACACACACACACACACACACACACACACACACACACACACACACACACACACACACACACACACACACACACACACACACACACACACACACACACACACACACACACACACACACACACACACACACACACACACACACACACACACACACACACACACACACACACACACACACACACACACACACACACACACACACACACACACACACACACACACACACACACACACACACACACACACACACACACACACACACACACACACACACACACACACACACACACACACACACACACACACACACACACACACACACACACACACACACACACACACACACACACACACACACACACACACACACACACACACACACACACACACACACACACACACACACACACACACACACACACACACACACACACACACACACACACACACACACACACACACACACACACACACACACACACACACACACACACACACACACACACACACACACACACACACACACACACACACACACACACACACACACACACACACACACACACACACACACACACACACACACACACACACACACACACACACACACACACACACACACACACACACACACACACACACACACACACACACACACACACACACACACACACACACACACACACACACACACACACACACACACACACACACACACACACACACACACACACACACACACACACACACACACACACACACACACACACACACACACACACACACACACACACACACACACACACACACACACACACACACACACACACACACACACACACACACACACACACACACACACACACACACACACACACACACACACACACACACACACACACACACACACACACACACACACACACACACACACACACACACACACACACACACACACACACACACACACACACACACACACACACACACACACACACACACACACACACACACACACACACACACACACACACACACACACACACACACACACACACACACACACACACACACACACACACACACACACACACACACACACACACACACACACACACACACACACACACACACACACACACACACACACACACACACACACACACACACACACACACACACACACACACACACACACACACACACACACACACACACACACACACACACACACACACACACACACACACACACACACACACACACACACACACACACACACACACACACACACACACACACACACACACACACACACACACACACACACACACACACACACACACACACACACACACACACACACACACACACACACACACACACACACACACACACACACACACACACACACACACACACACACACACACACACACACACACACACACACACACACACACACACACACACACACACACACACACACACACACACACACACACACACACACACACACACACACACACACACACACACACACACACACACACACACACACACACACACACACACACACACACACACACACACACACACACACACACACACACACACACACACACACACACACACACACACACACACACACACACACACACACACACACACACACACACACACACACACACACACACACACACACACACACACACACACACACACACACACACACACACACACACACACACACACACACACACACACACACACACACACACACACACACACACACACACACACACACACACACACACACACACACACACACACACACACACACACACACACACACACACACACACACACACACACACACACACACACACACACACACACACACACACACACACACACACACACACACACACACACACACACACACACACACACACACACACACACACACACACACACACACACACACACACACACACACACACACACACACACACACACACACACACACACACACACACACACACACACACACACACACACACACACACACACACACACACACACACACACACACACACACACACACACACACACACACACACACACACACACACACACACACACACACACACACACACACACACACACACACACACACACACACACACACACACACACACACACACACACACACACACACACACACACACACACACACACACACACACACACACACACACACACACACACACACACACACACACACACACACACACACACACACACACACACACACACACACACACACACACACACACACACACACACACACACACACACACACACACACACACACACACACACACACACACACACACACACACACACACACACACACACACACACACACACACACACACACACACACACACACACACACACACACACACACACACACACACACACACACACACACACACACACACACACACACACACACACACACACACACACACACACACACACACACACACACACACACACACACACACACACACACACACACACACACACACACACACACACACACACACACACACACACACACACACACACACACACACACACACACACACACACACACACACACACACACACACACACACACACACACACACACACACACACACACACACACACACACACACACACACACACACACACACACACACACACACACACACACACACACACACACACACACACACACACACACACACACACACACACACACACACACACACACACACACACACACACACACACACACACACACACACACACACACACACACACACACACACACACACACACACACACACACACACACACACACACACACACACACACACACACACACACACACACACACACACACACACACACACACACACACACACACACACACACACACACACACACACACACACACACACACACACACACACACACACACACACACACACACACACACACACACACACACACACACACACACACACACACACACACACACACACACACACACACACACACACACACACACACACACACACACACACACACACACACACACACACACACACACACACACACACACACACACACACACACACACACACACACACACACACACACACACACACACACACACACACACACACACACACACACACACACACACACACACACACACACACACACACACACACACACACACACACACACACACACACACACACACACACACACACACACACACACACACACACACACACACACACACACACACACACACACACACACACACACACACACACACACACACACACACACACACACACACACACACACACACACACACACACACACACACACACACACACACACACACACACACACACACACACACACACACACACACACACACACACACACACACACACACACACACACACACACACACACACACACACACACACACACACACACACACACACACACACACACACACACACACACACACACACACACACACACACACACACACACACACACACACACACACACACACACACACACACACACACACACACACACACACACACACACACACACACACACACACACACACACACACACACACACACACACACACACACACACACACACACACACACACACACACACACACACACACACACACACACACACACACACACACACACACACACACACACACACACACACACACACACACACACACACACACACACACACACACACACACACACACACACACACACACACACACACACACACACACACACACACACACACACACACACACACACACACACACACACACACACACACACACACACACACACACACACACACACACACACACACACACACACACACACACACACACACACACACACACACACACACACACACACACACACACACACACACACACACACACACACACACACACACACACACACACACACACACACACACACACACACACACACTTGGAGGTGGGTTTGGTTTATCGAAATATAGGATTTGTGAAGGAGGCAGAGCGGCGTTGAGATAGTGGGATAAACAGGCGAAGTTGGATAGGCGTGCGTTTGTGCTTGCGTCTGTATGTATGTATGTATGTGAGATGTGTTCTTAGGGTTTTTCCACCCACTTCAATATTCAGGATTTGATCCGAGCTGGGCTGCAATAGCCTGTAAAAAGATTAAATTTTATATTATCATAATGCTGTAATTGTAGAAAAGGAGTGGTTGGTGAATAGTCCATTTGTATGATTAGTTAGGTTTTTTAATACCAAGATGAGGGACTAGAGTCTTGGAGAACTAGGTTTGCATTGTTATCTTGCTTTTTACGTAAGTAGTTCAGATGGTAATCATTTGATGTTTATGTTCTTCGCCTTTTTTGTATTCTAACTGTTCGCCCAATACAATCCCAACTCAACTATAATGGAGTTGGAAGCGTTTACCTTGTTAGCGACTCGAGACAATTGATATAAAATCAAAGTGAAGTGATAGCCATTCTCTACATACATTTTAAAGCATTTTTTTTCTAAGTTTATTATTATAGATCAGCGAAGTTAATTATTATGGATCAGCGAAGATTTGGTTGCTTGACCTTAGGCATTAAGTATCTAACAAACCAGGGCCATGTACTTTGAAGGATGGTCACAATTTAAGAAGTGAATATCTTTTACCTAAATAACTGATTTTTTCTCTACTTTCCACTGGAATGGTCGCACATCCTGTCCGGTAGTATCAAAATCCTAATTACAAACAAGATTAGTGATTTCTCGGCATAAGTATTTGGTTTCTCTTTTTTTTATTCGTTTATTAGTTCTGTATCTTAAATATAGGGACAAGATTAAGAATTAATTTTTAATATTTTGTTTGTATTTAAATTATTTGTGCTACAATTGCATTGACATTTCTTTTTTAACAATATTGACATGATACAATGGTATCGCATTTTCAACCGTTGGGATTGGTGTTTTTTTAAAATGAACTTAGTATTAAATAGGTGAATGTATGAGATATAGGAAGAGGGAAATATATCTGGAATTTGCATTTGATATACAGACCACCTACGGTCAGTCCGAATCTTCTATTCGACAGCAGAAGGTATTCTGGAACCATAATTTGGATACCGAAGTAATGCTACTGAGACGGGCAGAGTATAACAAGTAACGCAAACTTGTGCCTAGAAAATCAATATTTTGAGCTCGAAACTTCAACCCTAAAAACAGGACCCAACTGCAAGACCTTCGGATTAGTCAAACGGGTAAAGTGGTTAATACCAAGGTAACCGTTTCTACTGTTTGGAAAATTTCTGATGTTTGTGAAACATCAACGATGCCGCATTGAAATATTCACTTCTTACGGGAATACCTTTTACTACGTACTGGGACATCATCTAACTATCCACTACATCATATCATTTGGTTCACCTAAATATAAAATTTAGTCCATTTCAATGCATCAATTTATTAAAAATGCAACAATATAAGTTACTGTCGCGGTATCCCCCGCAGTTTCTTTGGAATTTAGTCCATTTTATTGTTTTCTTTAAATTTCCAGTCATTGTGATGAAACCTTCTGGCGAAGCCTGTGTGCAAAATATAAATGGTGTTGGCAACTCGATACACGACATAGTTTTCTAATAATACAGGGAAACAATTTAGTTTCTACTAATTTTCATGAATTAAAAGAGAGCGACTCATTTTGGATGGATTTTACTTTCTCCTCTTCACTTGTGTTGATTATTATCCGAGGAAAATACTCCATATCTCAACATTAGAACAGTAGAATTTTCACACTTTCCACACGTTAAGTAGTAATACTCATACTGGCTGTTTCAATTATTGGGCTTTGATAACATCAATGCTACTAAGACACTTCAACAGTCCATGAGAACAAATATAATGTAGTTAGTTACCTTAGTCACAACGGACTTAGAAGAGGAGAAAAAACTTGAACGTGGGTATCTTCATGAACGCGTCCCCGGCATCTGTCGAGAAGAACGTAGGCTTCGGGTGTGGTCAATGCATGTGTGTAATTGACAGGGTCGCCGGGACTATTTCGCGAATTAACTGCTGGACCTGGGTAGTTCAATCCTGAATAGAGAGAATATGGGAATTAATCGCCACTGACACATACTCGGGGATCTTCAACCACTGCATTAAGGGCAGCCGTTGATTTTATTACTAAAGCATTTCTAGAGAATATGTTAAAATGGAATTATTAGTACACAAAGACCAACAGTTGTCATAATAGCCCATACCATGCGTCGTATTTCTGATACACTCGTATTAGACCACGCACCTGGCTATTTTCAGGCGTATCATGTTAGTTAAAATTTTTCTATTTCTTGTATTTAAGTAACGAAATCGTATGAATTCGTTCAAACTTAGAGAAAAAATAATATTTAAATCCATAATGGAATCAGTCAGCAGTAATCATTTGCACACTGAGGTTGATTTTGTACAACCCCCACAACTGCAATTTCGTAAGTAGTACGTGAACTACCTCATGTTGAACTTACTTTCTTCCGAATATAAATTCATTTATCAATTAGATGATATTGATCCTCGTCACATTTCACTGTTTTATTACACGTTACCGAAACAAAACTGCAGAAAGAATCTCTAATGTTTCATTTTAAATATGTACAAAATGACTACATTTAATCACAGATCGCTATTATGAGAAACTATTGCATACTTCCTGGGAGTATGGCTACTCATTAGAGCGACTTCCACGCAGTACCCAACACGGATAAAGAATTCTAGGTACAAAGTTAACCACTATCGGAACTACATCCTGAGAATACTAAATGGCGCAGCCAGCAAATCTGGGATCTCTGCTTGAGTGCGAGGTGGAACCGGTACATAAAAATACCTGATTATGCATCCAAATACCAGAAAAAAAAACAATTATATATTATACTTTCCTTAAGTGTAACATACGAATTTCCATGATTCTCTCAAGCATGAAAGAACAGTGTATCTCATGCAATTTAATACACCTCGTGTAAATAAAAAACCACACAGCTTGAGTGCCACTTATTATTCTGACAACTGTCCTCAGGCCTTATGACTCTCAGTTCCATCCTTGTCCTACCAGGTATTGCCTTCAACGAGGAGACGCAGTTGCAAATTATCACATCAAAGCTCAATATGATGGCCTCCTTTTTTGGCGTGAAAAAAATCCTAATTTAACTTTATTGAGATATATACTGACACTAATACGAGAAAAAATAGAACATTGAAACAGAAAACGGTAAACAAGGCTCATCACAAAGACCACGAACCAATCAAAGAAAGTTTTAAATTTGAATTCTACTTAGAAAAGATTTCTAAAACATTATTCAGAATGCAGACTTCACACATTTATTTATGCATTAGAAATTTGGGACGAGTGTAGATTTTAAGAAAATTTACTTTATTCAACGGTGAAAACAACTATAACCTGTGTCTCACACGATTTGAATGATCAGTACCCACGTTAATCCCGTGATAAAAAATGTTCCTACTCGAGATATTGAAATAAATAATTATTAATCCTTATTTTTATGCCAATACCTCCCGTCAAAAGAATGAAACATTTATTTACAAAATACCAATCGTATTCAATAAGGAAAACCAGTTAACATTGCATAAGCCGTCTGTAATACGCACTGGATTTAAATTGGAAATAAGCTTCTAAACTAGAAAGACGGAAGGAAAAATGTGCCAAGCTAAGTCACCAGCCTTTTAAAAAGGTGAGTCATTGGAAAAGAGAAATCAGATTTTTCAGTTTTTTGGAGGAATCACCTACATGGGTGTAATTTAATTCCTGGGAAGATATTTCAATCCGTCGAATGCCATATGGTTAATTGCCTATGATATTATTAATGTCCTTGTGCAATAAAAAAATTGATCGTCTCTTGGATGCGGAAATATTCTAGCAATCAGTTTTCAACTATTTTCAACTATCAGGAACAGCAGGGACTATAGAATTCTCGTACCATATAGAAGGGCTGACCGTTTGAATAATTGACAGAGTAAATGCATGGGGAATATTTTCTGCTGAAATTTATTCCAAACAACATCCAAACAGCAGTCAACAAATAAATGTGAAGCGAAATAGATATTTAGAATACAGGGGGAGAAAGAGGAGTTGTTATGAATGAACATGTAATAATTTAGGCGAGAACGAAAAACATTTTGCATGAATATAACCTGTCCATTCCGTTTCATAATATGGATGAAAATAATACAGCACACGCATCAATGTTAAAACAGAGTTGAAGCGGTTGAATACACTGGGAATCGGGTACAGAACACAGATGATGGAGAAGATAATCAAATGAAAGAGAGAACAACGATGCGGAGAATATGAATTCCCTTTAATATCAAAAGAGAAAGTAAGATTAGAGAGACGGGTACTGCGACATAACGGAAATGTGGTAAAGGTTAATTGGTCGGAGAGAACAACGAAGTTCCTCAAAGTTCCATGAATTCATAAATTTTTATTCCTTAATGACATATGAAATATAAAACAAAACTGATGAGTGATCACCGTAACGCTACCACCCTACCCCAAAAATTTAATTCGTGTTTTTTATCACGAAGAGAGGAGTTCTGGCGGATTAACCTGTATTTTTCCCCATAACTCCAAGGACGATTATGCAAATTAGGACGGTTTAACGGCGATTTAATATAAAATCCCATTGAAAATGTGATTTCCGGTAAAGTATGGAAAAAATATGAAGCAATGCATACATTTCAGGGAGAAGATAAGTAAAAGATTTTCCATGTTATTTAGATATTATCTTAAACATGCTTCGAAAATTTAAAACCCTGCGCGGAAGGATTTCACTTTTGAGTAGAACAAGATAAAGCGGAAAGAGAAAAACCATCAATAGTACTTACGAAGCCGCCACCTTTATGCCCCAAAGTCTTTGAGTGTCACGTTTAATTTTACTCTATTCTTCACATCGCATATAAGCAAAGATAACCATTATTATATTTTTATCCATTTCATGAAAACCTCTTAAATTGATTTTCCTTACTTCAATGCCAAATTCCTCAAAAAACCATAATCATAAAAGCACAATGCTTCCATACCCAGGAAAGGAGTCGTCGGAAATAAAGATTAATTCTCACTTTGTAAGGAACAACATTTAATTTCATTTTCCCTAGCTTGTCAGGATGGCAAAAATAAAATTTTAATGGCATGAGTTAATCAATTAAATGATATTATGATTCGGAATCACGGGAGCGAAACTTGAAAACATGCAACTCTTTCGGCCTCGTCACACTGGGACTAATAAATTAGATAATTCTCATCTCACGCATGAAACTTTTAACTTCGGATGCTTATCTTTAGAAGGCGAAATGTAAGAATCTTTTTAAAAAAATCGTTAAAAACAATACGGATGAGTTGAGGTTTGCGGATAATCAATTTAAATATCACACCAAAGGAAATTAATTAAAAGCATGGATACGACAAAATAATTTAATCATACTCTCGAGCAGGCATACATATGATAAATTTTACTGGATACATAAATATGTACGTAATACACTTCTCGGGTGCTACACTAAGTCAGGTGCTATGTTTCTGACGCTCATTCGGCCGGCTTTGCCACTGCCTTCAGGGCACTGAGTACCAAGTTAAGTTCTTCACTGTATACATATCGCTAAAAACTGGGGCGAGCTGTCTCTTGGACTCATCCTGGAAACCTTAGCCAAAGTATTATCGAGCGCGAGGAAAGCGGTGGGATTTGATGTCGTCCGATCTGGAGACACCTAAAGCCAGCCTAAGAATACATAAACTAGAGACTCGGCACTCAGCGCCCCTGCGAACAATAACATGGGCAGCCTTCTACATCTACATAATTCCCCGCCAAGGGAGTGTGGCGGAGGTTCTTAGGCCACTAGCCATGAATGCACATTCACCTATATCGTAACGTCGACAACACAATAGACGGGTGTTTGGTTTCCAAGGATTTCTTTATTCAACAGTAATTTCACTAAATATCCACTAACACCAAAACATAAGTTGACAAGTCGTTTGTAGTGTATGTAATACACTCATTTTGGTATGACGACATACTAATTGAAGTTCAAACTACCTCGCTTTACTTCAGCAAAATTAGGCACTGCAAACATTTTCGATTTAAACTTAAATAAATCGAATGACAAATAATATTATTTTGTTAATATGTATCCACAGTTACCCAGGGGGTGAATATATTTCGATACCCTGGGAATTTTTTGGACATTGCTGTGGCAGTCAAATCGACGAATTCGCTAAAGGAAAGTGCCGGCTTCAAAATGCCGTGAGACATGTTCACTCTATCGATGAATGATTTTTCGGGGAGAAACGAAAAGGGAGGGAAATCTCCGCTGAAAACCAAACGGCTACGCTGGCTAATTCAACAGTTTTCGTACGGGAATATATGGAGACCACTCAGGAATAGGGATTAATTTTCAGATCCGAGATAAGCTGGTGCGCGAGAGGGGTGGTGTGACGGTAACCTCCGACACGGGAATAAACGAGCAGAAATCGACAGTGAAAATGCTTCGACGGCAGCTATTTAACCTTCGGGTGGAGGGCAAACAAACAGCAGATACTGGGACCAGATACGTTGAAGAGCCTCCTTAGCTGACAAACAGAATTTAATGGCGTTCGAGCAGGTTACCCCTGCCGACTTCCAGCGTTGAATTTGGACGTGAGCCTCACGGTGACTATGGCGACAATCGAGCTTCGTGCTGCATTAGATTAAGAAAACTTCCCTCTTTGTTTACTCGTGCTGAAGGAGGTGGAGGGCCGCTCTTACAATTCTCTCGCCATTTTGCTGCCATTTGAACGTGTCTATGTAGGAACAGGAAAACTGTGTCAACACCTTCCGATTCGGGTTGAAAGCTGATGTGTGCCTAAACCAACACACTAACTCTCGTCCGAATTCTCACTTTCCTCACCGAAATGTATTTTTCCCTATTCTTGATCTGTATAAAACACGTGGAATCACGCCTTTCAGACCTTCTCGGGGTATGGGGCCATTTTCTCAAAGCTATAGGATGGGGCGAACTCAAGGGATGGGGATACGGCTCTCCATTGTGCAATAGAGTTGGCTTTATTATATTCCAAACTAATATTACTCAAAAGACACACAGTTTTGAACACACTTTGCCCCCTGGCAATAAAAATACCTGTTAAGCAAAGCATTAAGGTCTCTTTATTAGTGAGACTAGTTTAAAACATGAATATTAAGCTATTTATGAGGTTTTCTAGATCCGATATTGGCTACGGGTCATTTTAGAAGTTCTCTGAACTTACAAGTACGGAGTCTACAGAAAGAAATAAATCGTACAGATCTTATTAATTTTCTACATTGGACAGTTTGCGAGGGTTAAAATATTATATTTAATTCAAGAATTTTCAGAGGAAGTTTTAGCCGAGACACCATTGAGCCGAGCTGACGTGACCAACCTCACTTCACCACCGTCCCCCTTCTTATACTTTTCCCTTTCTTATCTGTCGTTGAGTAGTTATGACGACGCCAATGCCATCGTGTATTTAACCGTTGAGCACTCATTTCGGCGATCAAGGACCGTGAATGCAGGTAAGCGAGCAGTAAAATTTGACATACGAGCAATCGAGACCCATGCAGGGAACATTCACAGGAAAAGGAGACAGGAATGGGAGAAAACACCCCCCACCCCGTTATGAGAGAGAACGACGTCTTTGCTAGGGTCTTTCTCGAAATCACACACATTGACTAATCTTTTGACTTTTCCTTTTGGCCCCATTTTCCCTTTCTCCCGAGAAAGCGCGACCACCTTCTTAGACAATACTTAACCATATTTCCTTCCTCTCTTGGCTCTTCCATCACACCCCTCTACGATTCACTCTCAAATTCATTACTCCCAGGCCAATCACGATCATTCTGGATTCAAATTCAGCGATTATATCTTTTCGATTGAAAAGATGGTTTTGTGGGAAAATTTCCCGTCCTAGAGTTCCTCTCAAAAAGTAAATCATTCATCCAGTAAATATGACGGCTATGGACGTTATTAAACGTGCAAATCGAAATATAATGGAAATTGTACCCCTTCCGATTCAAATATGATTTTCATTTTGGGTTGTGTGTCTCAATAATTAAATTTAATAACGATCACACAATAGCGCCGATGAGTGGGACTTCATTTTGATTCTGCTCTCGTATTTTCCTTCAAAAATGTATTTTCAGGTAATTCCATTTAATAGTACCGGAAATTATTATGATCACGCATAAAATTACTACCATTTAACATGAATATGAAATTGTGAATTTCACTTTGAGTCATTCGTTTCAACGTTCAGTCTTTGTGTAGTGATCTGAAACAATGCCATGACTCAAAAATTGTATTGGAATTTGATGATGACATTTAAATAATTAATTTGAAATAATACCTAAAAATGGTGTAGATTAATTGGACGCAAGATGCTAAATAAAACCTATCAATGCGAGATAATACTCGTCAGTTCGTGTGTATTGGATTTCATATTGGAGAAGAACAAAAGGTTAACTGACAATATGTAAATATAGGCAACAAATCTATCTAAATGAATACGCACAGTTATAAACCTCCTTCCCCCACCCTTTCTCTGTCACATCTCTGGCTAAGTACTCGTATCTGTTGACGACGTTGTGATGATGAAATCTGAAGGCAATTAGTAGTTAGTAGGTTAACCGGACGGACTGCTTTGCAGTATTAATGATGAGCGGTAGATTAGAGCACCTGGGAATGGAACGAGTATGGAGAGCACTACAAAGATACTCAGTGCAGGTGTAAAACCAATTATAAACGAAAGGCGTAACGGCATTAACAGTCTGGCGTGTGATATTGTTTCGTTTATAATCCGATCGACCATCTTATTATCAACAAACGTTAAGAACTTCACACAGGACGCAAAATGTCTACGCAGAGAGTTGAGTATTGCATTTAAAAAATCATAAAAATAGCGGCATAGTAGTTATCGGAATAATAGCCAGAAGATTTGCCACGGCCGGGATTAGAATAGGAGAGCCTTTCTCTTTGGGGGAGGGACACTAAACCAATACACACCACCCATACATCTCTTCCCTCCCATCACGCAATGGAATGAAACGCATTATGAAAAGGTACTTCGCGGGATTCCCTTCTCTCAAAAGGAATCAAATATGATTCCCTAATTGACAATTCCCTAAAAACACTCTCCTTTATTCCTCAATTATGACACAGAAAACGGAATGGGATTTCAGCCAACTACTAGCAACTGGCAGGGGTAATTTTAACACTCACCCAAGTACTCAATCCACTGTGATATGAGGGTATTACCTCCATCCATAGGCAGGTTGCTGCATCCGTAAGCAGGTAGTCGTACCCATGGACAGGTAATTTCATCCTAACCAGCCGTCACAAACCTCCACACGTGTCATATATAGTATCTCGAATCCATGCTCCCTGAAAATTAAAAAAGCCGAAAATGTCTTTTGCATTCGGTATTGTGACTAAACCTAATAAACACCACAAAATCATATTGCGAATTAATGACAAACTGCTTGGTCAAGAACATCGAGAGTTGAAATTCCTTACAACTAGGTTTTTCCAGTTTTCACGTCGAGTTTTCTTTTCATTATTTCCACCTCGCCTGGCTACGAGGCACAGCCTTTGAGAAACGGTGCGAAACAAGAGTGCTTCTCAAGGAAGACCGCTAGCGGCGCTTCGTTACTCGGCGCTGAAGTTGCATGCGGCATTGCGGTAGCTTACGGCATTTAGAGTGGGTTAATGGGGAAGAAAGGTAATGTCACTAAGTGAATCAAATGCACCCTTGCGAGGGAAAATAATTCCGATTTTCTTGTAGTAGATGTAAAATATGGGATAAAAGCGGACTCATTTCCACCATGTATGAGTAACTGTGCACAAAGGGAAAGGTCAAGGGCGGAGAGATTGCCGGCTTTCGATCAGGCACCCAATTAGAAACTAGACTGCCACTGATAATATCCTCATCAATCAGCAGTTGACCCCAAATCAAAATGTTTAATGCACCCCTGCGTTAAGTAGTCAATCTCTTACAATATTTTCCAAACCTCATGCCGCATTCATTTGCAAATATATTTACACAACAAAAGAGATATTTTAAGACTTACCATAAATGTGTTCATCCATTATTGAATTAAAGTAATGCACAAGGTGCCTATGGTGATATGTTAGCTTCTTTAAAAACTATAAATATCATTTTCTACTTATCAATTTCAACAGCTTTAATTTTTCTCTATTTCGATTCATGAAAAATTTCAACTATAATTTAAGTCGCAATGCCAGAAAAAAAACAATAGTAGTAATCCAAGGGTCGTGGTAGTCCTGGGGGCAGAGCGTTGGCCTACTGACCGGAGGGTCCCGAGTTCGATTCCCTGGCAAGGCACTCTGGGCACCTACAGCTCCACCAAAGCTATGCCATTTTTCAGGTACTAGGTCCACGGGCACAGGGAAAGGAACTGACCCAACTACCCTGATGTGTGAATTTCACACGCCGTTGGGCTTAACATTGAGTGAACTCTAACATCACCTACCTAACCGACCTGCGGGTTGATTATTGTGTTTATGGTTTTTTTTAGTCAACCCGAAAGGTTGACTAGCTTTTTAAGGTTAAAAGGTCATCTCGTACTTAGATTTAAGACATGACATTCACATATAAGAGCAAGGAGGCCAATTCCTTTCCCGCCTAAAAGTTTTCAAGAAGATCAAGTAACATAAAAATAATGACCACCGTTCGTATGGAGCTAGGGGGTGTTTAAAGTCACGAGGAATCAAATCTGGATCCCCGGACCTCGAGTCGAATTCTCAGTCGACTAGATTACCACGCCCACTGTAACAAAGCCTCATGGGATTTATTAATAATGACTTTTCCTACTATTTTGGAATTAATAATCATCTTGTGCAACTATCCTGCCGACTAACTTAAACCCGTTCTCTATGAACCATTAGAGTAGTCTGTTTTGCTTGCCAATCTTTTTTTTTTGATTTTGTGGAAATTCACAATTCAACTCTTGACGAAAGGCGCCAAGGGGCCCGCAGCTTAACGTCCCATCCGACGGACGGAGTACTCACTCCCTCTGTACCCTCCACAAATCACCTCAAGTAGGAATGCCTCTGAAAAATATTCAACACCGCCGGGATTCGAACCCGGGCCCTCTACGTGGGAAGCCATTACGTTAGCCCCCGCACCATCTCGATCCCCATCAATTGGTTACCTTAGTTCATTTAATAATGACGAGTGGTGTAAAGTAATGTAACATCCATCCATGCGTGAGTAGTTCATAAACAGACATGATGTGAACATACAGCTTATGAGAATTGTCAGTAATTTTTAAGACGTACTCTTAAACTTATTTTGGACTAGTATTGATTCGCCGATTTATGAAACTTCGTGATTACGTTTTTTCATCATAATATTATCAATATCATTTAAACAAAGACGAGATTGTGCTCGAATGCCAACGCTATTGAAAATATTACATAATTACGCACATAATATCGGTTTTTCGTGAGGCCGACATGTTTTTCTGCTCCAATAATCCGTAATTATTCTAGCGCTAGTCTCCTGCCATCAGAACCTTGATAGAAGACCTTGAATTTCCAATGTCAACATCTACAACAACTAAAATGGCAAGACTCAATTTCACCGTCGTCTTGTGACAGAGTGTACTAAGAGCTACAAATAGATGATATATACTCGACATTTTGATGCAACCTCTTTGAGTAGGTGGGATGGCTAACATTATATTTCCCTACTTAACAACCGCCAAGTTCGACTCCTGGTGGGAACAGGATTTCTCATTATTATCACGATCCGTTTTTGGGGTGCTATGTGGACAGCACGTAAAGTGTATACGGATATGACGAAAAACTGTGAACCTTTTGGTGACTTTCGTTAAGATTATTCTAGTGCTGATGCTAGGTTTCTCTCCACCCTTCCCCAATTTCCTTAAAATCTTACCCTTACCCAATAACTCAACTATCTCTAATGGTGCAATGACTTCAGCTGTCGGTCATCTCACATCCTAACTACGACTATTAATGTATTTATCACTTTCTGGTATTAATTAATAAGGCCATACTTTTGGGAATTAAAAAAATTATCGGGGATTATTTACTGTCTGGCCTTCTGGCAAAAATTCATGATGCACTACACCGTTGTAATCCATGAAAACCGTCAGCATTGCCTTCTTTTTTGACTGAAAACGACGTGGTTTTTTTGGTCTCGGCTCATTTGGTGAACGCCATTCACTTGCCTGATGTCTGGATTGCGTGTCGTACTCATAAACCCACGTCTCGTCTCCAGTAATGATCCTTTTGATGAATGTGGGATCGGATTCAGCCTCGCAAATCATGTCTTTTGCGACGTCAACACGGTCTCTTTTTTGCATGAAATTGAGGTCTTTTGGCACCAACTTTGCTGCTACACGACGGAAACCCAAATCATTAACCACAATGTCTTGGGCGGATCCATAGGCAATGTTCAAGTCCTCCGCTATTTCTCTGATGGTTAATTTGCGGTTATTGACCAACATTTCTTTTACTTTATCAATTTTTTCACCGACTTTCGATGTCGATGGTCTGCCACTGCGTTCATCATCTTCGATTGACTCACGACCACTTCTGAACCGCTCGTGCCACTGGTAAACGACCGTTTTTTTTAGAGAATCGTTGCCGAAACACTTTTCCAACATTTCCAACGTCCGTGCGCCACTAAATCCGTTTTTTACGCAAAATTTAATACAAGTTCGTTGTTGCAAATTTAAATCCATTTCTGCAATTGTAAAAAATCGCCAACACACACAGAGATAGATGTACTCTTGGCTACGTAACTTTTGCAAATGTCAAGTTATGACACTAAGATTTAAAGGGAATATCAACAACATGTACCAATTTAACAAAAAAAACAGAACTCAAATCGGAACGATGGGAGCGCCACACGGTGGTTATTCCGGGAAATTTTTGATCAAGGTAGTATAATTGAAGGCACATTACCGGATACAACAAATACCTTCACTGGCGATAGTCCTGATAGATAGCTATTCTCAGTTCAACTATCTTTAATTTCTAGTTCAACTTCAGTTTTGATTTAAACTTCAATGCATCCTGTCTGTGGAGTTGCAAAAATGTCACATCACATATAGGAAATATATTAATGCACCATATTAAGATGAGAACATAGGATGCTCAAGTATTAATAATTTAAAAGGTAAACTGAATGATATCATTCTATGATTTTCAGTCGTGGATTCCATTTTCAAATTTAAAAATGACTTAAAACAAACACATAAAGCACGCTTTCATTCAAAATTCAATCGAAAATGCTTCGGAAAAATTGAAAATTAAGGAGAGTGTGACGAATTTGGGAAAGGGGTAACGAGGAGGAGAGGAAGGCGTGAACAACGAGGAGCAAATAATGAAAAATGCAAGGGAATGAAGAGATTGGTAGATAACGGTATAGTTTAAGAGAGCTGGTGCAAAATATTCCACAGATCAATGACCCTTGATGATAAATTTTTAAATAAAAAATATGACATTGAGATGATGCCATATGGAGGAATCGTTATGTGACGATAGACTGCTACACGCGAGCATTCAAGGCCCGGCGTGATGACTTCATCAACTACTTAGCCCTCATTACGCTGCTCATATTCCAATTTACTTTGACAGGAACACGTAACAACAACTCTCGACCTTCAACTCCTGACGACATGACCATTCCCGCGCTCTCATCAACTCCTAAGACTCCTCTCGTGTACTTTGACGCGGGGATCATTCCCCAGGTGGTTTCCATTTTCATATGGCGCGCTCTTCGACCCCCCAGACCGACGACTATTCATTCGCGCATCCCTCGAGGCAAAGTTAAAGCCCCTAAATCTCTCTTTCATGCGTCTCGTTGAAGGTGACAAGAGGGCGGACGGAATATAGTCCTCAAAATCAACCGCGCAGGTGCGCTGTTCGGCGGCGTCGCAACTGCTTCTCCTGGCACGTGCCTCGTTCATAAAACCTCCGCGCCCACTTTCTTCAGCTTTGCTTAATCACTTTAGTGCCATCTCACGGCAGTCTCCATTACGTTTTTAAAAATTTTATGTCTGCATCACGCTTCTCTCCCTCGTTTTTTTTTTGCTTCTCATTCCTCAAGTAAGCTTTTCCCTGCTCTCGGGAATTAGTTACTTGCAAGAGCATTCATTCTCTGGCGGCTGCTCAGATACTCCCACTCAGTTCATGAATATTTAACATTCACCTTTGAGCGAAGAGGATTATGGGGGAAAGGTAATAAAATGTTCTGTCAGAACGGATGTAGGCTTAGTTTTTTACTTTTCAAGTATTTAGAATTTAACTCACCGTTTCCGCGCCTAACTATAATAATGGTAAAGTTTCGACATTTCCGGATTTAATTCAAGAAAAGTTAACCTATTTAAATGTACGATGGTTTCCTTCTCAAATTCATTACAATGTACTATTTTCACGCAAAACATGAAAATGCTACACTAACGGATTTATTTTCGCTATAGTTTCGAATATAAATATATATTTCGATATAGCGAATGCCTACATGTATAAATTGTTGTCTCAATTATTTAAGAGTAATATGCTTTTCAGAGTCTTTATAATTTACTTGTATTCTAAACCAGTCAGTTCACTTATTAATAGTAGTAGCAATTATTAGAGGAGATGACCGACAGCAGAGGTCATTTGCACCAGGATAGGTGGGCAATATGGTAGTGGTATGATTTCCACCGAAAAGAGGAAGAATGGAGAGGTGCCCGGCGGTGACATTAGTTTGCTCTTAAAGAAAGGCGGCCAGGTTCCATAATTTAACGTCCCATCCAACGGACGGCGTACTCAATTGAAGCGCTCGCCACATAGCACGCCATTGGGATACCACTGAAAAATCAGGCTAACGACGGGATTCAAACCAGAGCCGTTAGGGTGGGAAGCCAGCATTTTAACCACCGCACCATGCCATGCCGATTGCCTAAGTTCACTTAATATTCACATCACATGGAAATTGAAATTCCATAAATCCCCATTAATATTCTTGAAGGATAAGCCCTGGACTTTTAATTGCACAATTACACGGTAGCTTGGTTATCATTTGAACGAGACAGGATCAATTTGAGGACGCGCTTAGACAGCATTGAAGAGAAAATAATATTTAAGAGGCATATCGTGTATATATATATATATATATATATATATATATATATATATATATATATATATATATATAGGGTACTAGTGTTTCTTCCGAGGAAGACGGAGCTAATTTCCGTCGAAAATATCAAGAAATAACGTGTGAGTGTTCTTTTTATGTTTTCTTATATTGTTTGTTGCTGTCCAAGTTCATATAGAAACAGATGCATGCATATTTACTCGTATATATATATATATATATATATATATATATATGTATACATACACAAACATATATATATACATATATGTATATATATACATACACATACATATATATACATATATGTATATATATGTATGTGTATATATTCGATATATATACATATATGTATTTATTTATTGATTAAGACGTGTTTCACTCGACCGGGTGCTCATGACGGGAGATTACTCAGCGAATTCGCGCGAAATCCGTATATTCCCCTTTCGGGATTATTCCCGCACGGTGCGATCTCTTTCCATGGGCTACGTTGAGGGAGAAGAAGGAAAAGCCAACCTCGAGACAGATAGCGTTCTTCCGCCACGCAACCGTGGTGAACGCTTTAACCATGCACCATCATTACCGGGGAATATTCCTCCCTTCCTTGCCAACCTCGCAGCTTAGCTCATATCCCTCGATAAGGCGAGGAGGCCTCAGTATCTGAGGCCTCCTCGCCTCCCACACATACACGCCACGCGCCCCTCGCTCCTCCCTCCTCCACCTACCCGTAAGATTGAACTGGCGAGACCGAAATAGGACGTGCACCTGTTCAAGGCTGCCACGAGGTCGGAATCGGAAATTTAAAAAAAAGTATCCAAGACGCGATGGCGTGTTTGGGGGATGCGGGCAAGAGAGCGTGGAGATCCAAAGCAGAGCCGTTGTGATCTTCTCTTTTCCTTAAAATTCCTGCGATACCCCGCGATCTCTTCTTCTTCTCCCTCTCACCTTTTGTTTGGGATTTTCCCGCTCTGGCTGTGCACGTGGGCGAGTGGCTCGGGGAACAGAGGCGGTGAATTCATCCTGGGGAGGAAGGCCGCACCCTGGCTTTCGTTTGTTCGTCGAAACCCGAAATTGAGAATATCGGTCAATTCTCCTAATCCAATCACTGCGAATCCGTACTCGTGAAGTTGAACGAATGGTCGATTAATCCGAAGCCATATCCAAAGAAGAAACGGGAGCACTGCGCATACAATTGAGATTTAACCATCAATTTCTTTGGAACACAAGTCTTTCATATGGAGGATAGTGCTGAATTTACGTATGTGAATCATGATCTTCGAGGCAGGAGGATGAGTGTATATTAGAAGATTTTTAGATGTGGGTATGCAGAAGAATGGGAAAAATGAATTGAACGAAGAGAGGGAGTTTAATAAATAAAGACAGAAAAAGTGAGTAGAGGAAGTAATTGGAAGATGGGATGTGTGGGATGTTAAAATCTGTGATTGTTGGGAGAACCTAACGCAAGCGAGGCAGAGGAAGGAAGAGAACTTGATTTATAAGCAAGATGAAGGCAGGTGGAAATTATTAAGAAATATTAAAGGAAATCATCCAGAGCAAAGAAGAGGAAATTTTTGCGTTAAGTTGAAGATGATAGTCACCGAGGACCGTCCAAAACCTGTCTTTAGATAGATGGAATACATTGAGAACATGATAAAAAAGAAGGTCTCACGACGGAGGCCGAGGGAAAAATATGCCGGATAACCAAAGAAGGATGTTGGTCAGAAGAGCTGTCTGCAAGTAAGGGTGTTAGTATTAGATAAAAGAGCAGGAAACTGCTCTAGTACTGACGAAAGCATTCAAAATATGTCAGAGATTTACAAGTACTTTTACAGATTTACAAGTAAAAAATATTTATTTTTTTTGAAAACATGAGGAACTGAAGCCAATGAATGCTGTGGAATTTCTGAAACAAAAGCACTGCTACCATAACACCGCCGTAGCTCATTTTCCATTAAGAGCATGAGGACTCGGCATGCGTCATGTTTCCTTGCCGTTCTTTTATCTGAGGTGAATTATAGTAGGAATCATCTCTATTTTTCATTTTCCAGTGCTGTTTTCTGAAGGGGCATAGTCTTAGGAAATATTCCGTTTACGGTTTGATAAAGTCTTTGGCTACTACTTGATTCAGATATGGTATTATATTATCTCAATTGAAACTTGTCTGCTTTTACTTTGTGGAATAATTTCATCACACGGTCTCCTCCCCCGGTGGCACTCGGGGTCGAGGCACTGCCAATGAAGTCGAGGTGGTGTTGGGATGCATCATTGCTGAGAGGCGAGCTAATGCATTTGTGGAATGTTGAGTTATTCAATCGTCAAACCTTGATTTTGTGAAGCTTTTCGTTTTCGGGTTTCACTCAACCTTAATTTGTTTTTCTTTGTCTTCATGACGACAGTTTCAGCAGCCAGCCTGCAAACCTCTTTACGTCGGAAGTGATTATCGCTGGAGAGGCTCTTGCTACGAAGAGATAAATCAACCCAGAGGGAAATCCGAAAACAGAGGAGCTTGACACTTCAAAACGCCGCGGAAAACTGAGAGCCAACTTTTGATTAATCCTTGTGTTTTTGAAATAAAAGTGTTCCAGTGGGATCCCCGTTTCAGTCTTATTTGAGTTGATGATATGGTCGTTATATCACATAGTCAACTGTATCCATCATCAATTCTTTACTACAGGGCGCTAGCGACCCCTATACGGTTTGACAAAGTTTTTGGTTGCTGCTTGATTGGGATGTGGTGTTATATTATCTCCATTGAAACTTGTCTGCTTTTACTTTTTGGAAATATTTAATCAAAAAGAAAAACAATATATTTTTTGCGGAAAGGCAAAGAGATTTTTTTCTCATCCTAATTGGTCTCCGCCTGAAGGGAGAGTTAAATTATCAAAGGAGAATTTTCCCTTCGTCAATAAATTTAGAATTCGTACAAGTTATGTTCCATCAGGGCCAAAATCTACAGAGCCACTCTTCCAAAGCATTGTTATGAACAATAATCGGAGGATATGACTTAAAGAATGTGCAATCTTTCATTATTATTGGATTTTTAATTCTTCCAAATTTTTTTTTACACATCTACGAATCTGATTTAAAAATTCATAATTCGAAGAGTAGTTGGTATTATCATTAATTATAATGAAAATAATGACTTATTGACTCCATAGTGATATTTAGGTTGTACTGATGTTGTGTCGTAGTGATTCATCGCGGCTATACCTACCTGAAGAGTGTGATCGTTAGCAATTTTTCCTGGGGTATACAATCAATTATTTCATAAGGTGTGCAAGGAGTAAAACTGTATTCCATTTTATATAAGAGATAAAGAGAGGAGGAAAGGAATAAGTCAAATGAGCTCTAAACCCGATTTTCAGGGTAGATCAAAACTGTCTCCCTTGAATGAAATGTTTACAGCAGCGAATACGAACTGTCATTGCACTGATACCAACCTAATAGGGACTTCATCTGCTTGGTAATCCCGAGGAATTAAACATGAGAATTAAGTTAAGGAACCAGGCATCCAACGATGCACCACGAAGTTCGGCAATAATATGAGATTGTATAGAAAAAACGTTTCAAAGTAATACTTTTAACGAGACCCGACACAAATTCCCAAAACCGAAGATTAAAAGTATCGACAGCTTTCTGGATGATATTCCAGAGCAGTTATTAATAAAAAAAATTGACGCGAAGTAATTCAAACATTAAATCATCAATTACACTATTATAATTTTTATTAATTGCAATCTTAAACAATAATTCACAATCATCAATCAAGAACAAAACACTTTTTCGTTAACTTTCATAGTAAATTATGAACAAAGCGATACAAATCACAACGATTTTTACGTTCAGTTTTTTCATAAGGGATCCTATAGGACTTCGAGACATAACTTTGTAAACTTTTCATTCAAACTTGAGCTTTTGAGTATCTAATTTGGCTTATAGGCGTTTCACTTTATGCAGTTGGTTTTGAAATAAATACCGGTTAGTATGAAACGAAAAGAAGTTTTATTGCAAGCCTGTAATTTGTAATTTTCATCGGTAAGTTACTTAGGGAAATCATGGGTTATTTTTGTGTAAATGAATGCCTTATAAACACGCCTTGCAGAGATAACATATGTACATAATTCAAAACTGAACTATTACGAGACATGCATCGTATTTTCGTGAGACTGTCCATCGAACGATCTCATTCCTTATATAACAGCAGTTTTGAACTTTTATGCATAACTAGGAACTCGTAATCATGGTATAATATATCACACAACACTCTATACTGTTTTCAATCTCCAGTTTATCGTATAGCTATAGGGCAAAAGTATGAGAATTTGGAGCATTAAACTTCCATTCTAGGCCAGATTCTGAGGCACTGCTCCCTACGAAACATAAAAATTTCCTGCAATAGAGTCATTGAGTGTTGATCGTCCGTTGCAAAGAGGGATACATGAAATCAAGCGCATAAAAAAAAACTTCCAAGTTTTTTACCTTTGAAGTTTTTCAATGCGTTTCGAATGCGTGCAAATCGAATTATTCGGTAAGTAATGAACGGATTAAAAATTGACTTTCTTTAACTCACAATTGAACTGATCTAATTTTCAATAACTCGGAGTTCCATTCTACTCTGTTCCACTCCATTCCTGCTGTTGCATTTCCTAAGTTACGAAATCCGATATTAATTCAGTAGTTACAATAACCTCATACAAGCTAATACCCATAATGCAACACGCAACCAAAATAATTCCATCATACCATACTTCATTTTATGTAAGATAAAACGAAATATAATTCAATCGATGCTTTTGACTAGGTCGAAACTATGCCACGACTTATTCGGCCTCTATGGGATTCTCACTCGAAACATTCCGGTTGGTGGAAATATTGGCTTTAAATTATAGGAAAACTTCTATCTAAGCGAGCATCTGTCAAATAAACGGTAAATTGTTTATTGGACAGTAAATTGTTTACTAGACGGGAGCATGTACGCAAAGTTAACTTTGCGTAAATACTTTATTTATCGGTTCAGAAAATGATCTGTCAGTTCCGGAACTTTTTCCTTACACTTTTACACCTTTTCGGGGCATATATATCAAATTAAGGTGACGTTCTCTTGGCGGAATTTCTTCAAAACAAAAAAATAACTGCGCTAAACTCTAAATGGCCAGTCGCCACATTTCATTCTTTTTCCTTCCGAGACGTATGGTAGAGAAAGCGAACATAGAACTCAAGTTAGTATATTGGGAAAGTAAAATATTCCACCTTTATGAAAATTTGTCAAAATACTCCCACGAAAATCTGTCTCGGAATCTATCCCCGTTACTGAACGCATTTAGTTTTAAAATTTATTCCAACTAACCCCATTTTATTTGCTCTGAATAATGTGGCTCTAAAAAGGATATAAATTTAGGCCAAGCTTTTAAACTTTTTCCAGATTCATTATCTTACGCTCACAGGCGCTGTTTAAAAATTCTGCACTCCGGGTGCGCCCCGGAAGTTGAAGGGAATTAAGAGCGAGCTGATTCTGGGTAAAGGGAATGAGACCGAATTTGTGATCAATACCATGAAAACTCGGTTCCTTTTTGGATATTGCTTAATAAAAATCTCACTCTGTCTCCATCGGCAAGACGAGTGGACTCGAAGAAATTTAACTTTGATCTCCTCTGCTTTCAAATTTCTTAGAAAAAAAATTGCGCATGCTATTTCTTAAGGCGTAGTCTAACCTATTTAGCTTTTCCAGAGAGATATCGAAAGAGTCCAAGTCAAACTCAAACTCGCGAAAAATGACCGCTGTAAAATATTTTTCTACGACAACAGGTCTACATGTTAGAAGATAACAGCTATCGTTCGTAATAAAGCTTGGCAGTTGAAAATATTTAATTTAGTTTCCCTATCAATATTTCAGACATCATCATTTACAAGCACATTAACAATGTAATTGTATCCAACCTAAAGAAGAAAAGTCTACAAACAGTGAAAATGAAATATATGTGTCTTAGAAAGGTTGAAACATCCTCATTAGTTGATTTCGTACTAATTTTTATTGATTCCATTTATTTATTTGTGAATGTTTCGGATATAATTAACTAGGGAAGCAATAAATAGTATTTCATCCTTTAACGCAGATTCCTCTCAATTCAAATCGCACACTTCCTAATCCGTTTTCCCTTCCTCCGGCCATAACCCATGGCCCCCATTCCTTAAGGGTATCAAACGACCTGTGACCTCCAACCGACAGAAGATTTTTTCTCTCCACCACAAATTCCTCTCTCCTTAACGTTCAAATTTCCTGGAATTGCTTCCTTGAATGCTCAGTTAATTAGTCTCACTTAATTCTTCGCCCTTTCTAGATCATCAACATTCTTCAACAGTTTTCCCCTATGCTATACAAAGTCTCTCTCATTATCACACGAAACCCAAGGGAGGGTATTTATAAACCAACAAATTGCCTACATTGTGTACGAGGGCTGTCCAGAAAATAACCTCCGTTATGCTGTAAAAATACACTAGAATAAATACAGAGCATTTATTATTTTCATCTCAAAAGTATATTTCTCTGCTATTTTACATTTATTTGATTAACATATTTAAATATTTTTCACATCTATGACCTAGTTTTCAAATTTTTCCAGCATAAAATTCGGCCGCCTGAGATCGCAGCCAACCGATGACGGCATCTTAAAGTTCCTTGTTGAGACGAGCACAAAACATGTAATAGGCTAACTTTTCAGTTGTTTCCATGCAACTGAGTCGTAGAAATCTATGTAAACTCTCTAAAGATTTCATGTATCGTAAAACGCCGGTTTTCGCGAACATTTTCATCAATTTTCAGGTGCATTACATTTTTTACCACAGACAGGTGGCCATTTCTGTAATCACCATGGCTATCTGTGATCACTCTTAAACAAACGAGAATACTGACGCACAACTCTTGTCACTCATCACTTTTAGTCCGTACAGAGCGCAAATTTCCCGATCAATGTCAGCAGCTTAGAAGTTTTTTTTCAGTAAAAGCCTTCTCACTGGACCGAATTCACATTTGACGAGAATTTCAATAGTATTATTCATTTTAACTCGCTGTTGTAAAAAATGAAAAGCGGTGCGACGTTTGAACCACTGCAGATCGAGGTGTACTGATATACTGTATGCGTCAAAACAGCTATCTTTTGGCTCCCTTCACTATTTCTCACGATACACGAAACCGGAGGTTACTTCCTAGGCAGCTTTGATATCTTAATGGAATCAACGCAGAAACAGTGATTTACTGGGTGTTTGTATGTATTTACGCAACACCTTCTCCTTTTGAAATTGCAGTCATATTTATTCTTTCTTGCTTGGTACTTTCCTGCCTTCAGCTACCTTATTTCGCCTCCCTGAATAAGTCGCATGCTTTTACTTGTCTATATATCAATGATAAATCACTACTACATAAAAAGAACACACAAAAGTAATGACATTTTCTTCCAATTATCCATTCGATTTTTTAATCTTGGGGACTTTCTCCTGAATAATTCAAAATATTTCTCTACAGAAATTCCCCGTGGTTACATCCTGATTAAGGAGACAGCCAAGAACCGTGAAATTATCATGCTATGATAAAAGCCTCCAGTAAATATGAAGTCCAGGAGAGGATGACGAAATATTACAAGGGACTTTTTCCGAGAAATATGTCAACAGATATAATGTTATTTTCAATTTTTTTCCTCTGCTTCATGACGCTAAATGTTGGAAACGATAAAATAGTTGAAGTGAGTATGGCATCGCTTTTAGAGGAAATCCTAATACAGCGGCGCGTATCCCATAGTTTCACATTCGCTCTCGCAGTAATTGGATCAATTAACCGACTGCCGTAGGCAGTCGGTTGATTGAAGCAATTATTGTGGGTTCCACAATTACTATCCCGCCTTTACCTCACTGGATATACATGTACACTCCATAAACACTCTCTCATTACAGGGCAGTAACTGAAGGTGATTATACGCAAAGGTGAGTCCTTTGTCACCCCATCCTCGTCGCATAATGACATATAGAACAACTCAAGGTAGTATGATGTTCATGTAGGTGGGAGAAAAAGCGACTTGCACATGAATGCTGGTGGTCGAAAAAGGTTAATGGTTTGCGAAAAATGTTCACAAAAGTATATGACCGAAAATATTTACTCACAAAAATAGTACCTTCGAAAAAGAGGGAGTACCGGACTGTTATAAAAATTAATTGTAACAATTTCACAGTAAATATTCACCCACTGCTATGAGAACCAGCGTGTGGGGATATAGAGCTTGAGAAATAAGTTGAACAAAAGGCAGAGAGGAAGCAGCGGATGAATGTATGCAAGAAAATAAAGAGGAAACTACGCGGCAACCTATCGGTCAATTTGGACGGGAACCTCGACCACTCTAGGATGCCGGACCACAAATTCTCTCTCACCACTTACGACCCGGTCCAATTTGAGTGGAACACTTGGAACTTTTCCTCACCGACCTGAAAACCCTCGGAAACTCCTGAGACTCCCATCGAAGCCCATCCCTACACTCACAGTCCGCCCCTAACATCCCACATGGACTTAAGATAACTCTGCCGAAACTTATATTGAGTTTCCAGAATAAAACAAATACCGACTGAATGACATACTTCATTCTACATGACTTCATACTTCAGATATAAAGAATAATTACAGAATGCACTTGATTTTTACTTTTCCTCAAAATTCATTAAATAAAACGAGCAAGGAATGCCAAAAGGTTTTCAGAATTTTAGGAACATCACGAGGGAAGCAGCGTGACAGGTGGAGGAAAAATCATGGACAGACTGACCACGTAAACCTTGACTGAAAGAGTTCGAAAAAATATTATAATTTTGGCAAAATTCAGCGAGGAAATATTCAATTCTCCAATTCAGGTCTCCAATTCTTTGCCGCTTGAATGAGTCATGCGAATTTGTTTAACTGTTATTTGTTAGGACAAGCGGTTTAATTTTTTCGTCGGACCGAGATGTAAAAATAGTAAAGGCAGATTACACAGTTGCAATTAGAACCACAAATGAAAGTTGACTTGAGAGAAACAGCAAATGAATTTCGTGTCTTTAATTTAACGGTGTACCAGTAGATTGAGCTTCCATCATATCAATTAACCCGGTATATTATTTGTGATTGAACAAAGAAAGGTCACGAAATAGCAGGACAAGGGTCTTATCTGCAATGCTACCCTGAAATACCCTCCTCTTTTCCTGGCTATGAATCCTCACACACATTTATTTACTTTATTCCAATTTTTAGGGTGTATCGTTTCAATGAAAACCTCATATGATCAGCTATAAATGTATTTAACAAGGCTATTTCGAAGCATTATTTCGTAATCATGCCCACTAACCAAGAAATTATAAAATACGTATAAATATTGTTTGTGATGAATTAAAACTATCGGTGAAAAAATCGTTTCATTAATTTTCCACCAGAATTCAGATGGCTCGCCTGAATCGGGTGTCATAACATTGAAAATATTATTTATTTACTAAGGTACTTCACCATTTTTCCTTTAAAAAAATATAGCGGTTGAATACAACAAAACTGGATCCGTTTCGTCATCTGAATCATTCACTACCCTTAGAACCTCTAAAATATTACTTAGTAGAAAACCCTAAAAGTCACCGTATCGAATTCTGAGTAATTATTACTCCTCGTGAAATAACGAAATTAGCTGGGAAATGACATGTTGGCCAGTAAACATCGCTTGTTTCACTTAATATGCTCATTTAAATTACATCATGCCAGGGCCGGGAATCGATTCCGGATTCCGTGAAGACGTGGTCAAAGTGGGAAAGAGCCGTATTATCCTGTATCTCTGTGACAAATCTCCACCTTGTTCGGCGTCAGCCGTACTGGCACCGCCTAGAAAGATCTAAAAACACTCAATACGGAAACCTTCCCGAAACCTCCGTCCTCCCATCAGTCCCCCCACTCCACTCATCAATTTCTTCCAGTACCCTCCCATCCCGTCACTCGGGGGAATTTTTTTGAGGACCGCTGATCTCCGATAGGCCGAAACAGCACACATCCCGGCCACCCTTGGGGATCCTCTCCCCGCTCCTCCTCATTCCCTGTTTCACCCCACCCTCTGCCCCCGTTGGCGCCTGCGGAGGGCGGAGGCGAAGGGCGCCGGGACGCAAGGAGCCGCCGCCGTTGCTAGGAGACCGCGGTCGAGGTCCGCCCCGGCCCACTTCCCCGGTGCTCTCCTCCTATTCTACCGGTCTCCTCTCCTCTCTCTCACCTTGGACTCTCCCACGGATTTCTGTCAGGGAGGTCGAACTCACTTGCTGAGTAAGTACGTGTGAGTAGTCAATTACGAGGGTCATCCGGAAAGTAGTACCCGTTCGTGCCGCATGAAGTGCTGACGACGCGAGTAGCCGCTGGACGAGGTCAGATAGCTTCAGTGGCTTGTCTACCTTCTCTGAGCCAAGTTGCGTGACGCTAGCATTGCCTGTGTTGTTTCTGTGATTGTTTACAATGTTTAAAAAAATTGAGAACGCCGCCAGTTGTGAAGTGAGGGCAGTGATTAAATTCCTCAATGCAAGAAACGTTCGCCCATGTGATATTCATCGCCAATTAAAGGAGGTGTATGGAGACAATGTAATGGACGAGTCGTCTGTTCGGCGGTGGTGTCGCAACTTCAACATGGGGAGGGGGAACACACACGACGATGAGCGTTCGGAGAGACCGTCTGTCATTACAGACCAACTGGTGAGCTCAGTTGACGAATTCGTGAGGAACGATCGGCGCGTCACAATTGATGACATCTGTGAGCATTTTCCCAATGTTTCTCGAACAATTGTTCATGAAATTGTTAAACACCATCTGCATTATGCAAAAATTTGTGCAAGATGGGTCCCTCGCGTATCTCAATGAGCTGGCGGCGAAGGACTATGCAGCAGGAATACAGAAACTTGTCACACGTTATGACAAATGCCTTAATTTGCTTGGAGATTATGTTGAGAAGTAGTTTAAAGTATCCTCTTTCAAATAAAATTTTTTATGTTTGTTAATATTTACTTTTGTGTCTTTATTTCACGAACGGGTACTACTTTCCGGATGACCCTCGTAGTTTAGATCTTTTCGCCCAACTAGGGAACGGACTAAGAATCTATTATTTCCAATCATGCATTACCTATTTTCACACCTATAATGATGATGGAGACTGGTAGAAATTATGATGGAACTAATGTTTGGGAAAACAAAAGTTTAAGCCGGTGGAAGTCCAATATGATGTGAAGAATCAAAGTAAAAAAAAATGCGGCTGCTAGGGATCGGCCAAAAAGTGACTCCAATCTATAGACTGTGATGGCAGCACCACGCTTCACAACATATCAACGTATTTTTTAATCAAAGTTATTATCTGTTTGCTTAAATTTAATGGAATTCTAAGCTCTTTTGACGCTAAAACATGAATATGTGCTAAAAATGAAAATATTAATATAAATTCGAAGATCGTGATAGGAAAAAACAGTACTGCCATGGCAATAATGTGTAATATGTTAAAATTCTTTGTAAATTCCCTCGATTAGACAAATATTTGAAGTTGAACCGGTGTTGAAACGCTTGGATATGAATACGTATTTGTATTTAGACAAGTTGGGTCTACTCTGGAAATTAAAATGAATGCTCTCTAAGATCGGCCATCAATTTCTGCATCAATGACTCTCCATCGGTGATTTCCCTTTAATCAACGTAAAGCGACTATTGCTGACTTCTGTTGGCACGAACGTGAGGGGGTTGGCGACGAAGAACCATTAAAGATAAGAGAAAGGTATTGAATAATTCACTGACCCTATGATCACAGAAAGAGCTGCTCTCGGAAACCCTATTACAAGGGGAGGCAGGGATGGAAATGGATGGATATTGATGGAAATTTTTTTATGTAACGGAAACGTTTTGATACACAATTAGCAATAAGGTGCCGAGTTGTCGGATGAGTTTTGACTTCGTTGACATGTCTTGTTATCCAAAATGTATCATTCCTGCACTTTCGAGTTTATTCCTGTTAGAAATAAAACGTCAATAGCATGAAATAAAAGAGTCTCATAAGATCGTAATGTATAATGGACTGCACATTTATGGGGTAAGTTTTTTCCGATTCGGAGTTCTGGACCAGTTGTATGCCAGACAATGCTCTGGAAAAATGTCTCGTGTATACGCCTATAATATCTTAATTCACGGATCTGCATCGCTGTGTGATACGTTAATGGTATTATCTCTCACAGATATTTTTTCGGGTGAAATAACATTCATAGTCTTTCCCTTGGCGTTTTTTTATACTCATGAGATAAGACAAAACTAATCCAAATGTGGCTCAGGGTCGCTTCAGGACTAAGCAGAGCAATTTTCTTACAAACAACATGGAGAGGAGCGTGCCCTACATTTTCAATGCGAATGCTCCCTCAACTCATTTGCGCCCATTAACTACTTCCATTTCCCACTTGACTTAAATTTCGACTTTGTGAATCCTTTTTAGTGGTCAAATATTGGACTAACTGTGCCTGAGGCTTAGCGTTAACATAATTCCACGAGTAGCAAATTTGACATATTCTAAATAGTACCGGTGGACAATACTAATGATAGGAAATCAGATCCCAGTGAATCTCGTGTCTAACATAGCTGCACTAAGAGGTAAAGGAACATTTAATTTTCAAGATAGGTAAGAGTGCGATTTATTTTGACTGGTTTGAAGGTGATTCGACTAGCGTCATAGAAAACACTCGGAGAACTTGAAACCTCGTATTCGTTCAAATCGTCAAACGTCTTGTACAGGATCAGGACCAAACGTGTTAAGACGGATTAAATGGATTGTCCAGTGAAGTGCTTGTCCTAGCGCTAGATTCATATTACACGAACTAATTGAAATGAGCCTCGGATAGTATTACATAGGTTCGTCACCTCGAATGTAATGACACAAATTACATTACGCTTGAAGCCAAACATTCATAGGATTATTCCTCTATTCCTACTATTCTCTCGGTATAGTGGACACCTTAACCATTAGTCTTGTTGCTTGTTGCGTGATTGTCGCTTGTTGTGTCCTGGCTTCCGTGTTGTAGGATGGCTTTCGTACTGCATCATGGGGTGCAGTTTTTTAGTTGTTTTGCGGTATATGTGTTTGCATGAGTATTAGATGAAGGGATTTTTGCATGAGTGTGTGCGCTACTGTGGGTGTAATTTTCCGTGTTGTTTTTTTTTTTGGCATGTGGTATTTTTCCTTTTTACGGTTGGTGACCTAACACCCCCCGCCACACGCCCTTGCGGCGGCTTGCGGGGTATTATGTAGATGTAGATGTAGTCTCCCGAATTTTCTCTCAAACCTCGTGAGATAATTAGGGTGGTTTTGATTTCTTATCTCATCAAAGAGGACCCACTCAAACAGCCCACTCAACCGCTGGCTTCGGACCTCACTTCCTTCCACCTTGGTGAAACGGAATGAGGATAGGACATGGCGGCCTTGATGTTCCCCGCAAGAAATCTTTTTCAACCTCTTACCTTTCCCATTGAGTGCTTCCACAGCCCAGTGTTCGAGTTCCGTCCTCGGAACCTTGCTGAAGACGTGGCTGCGACGCTAAATATTCTCAATTCCACGAGGTCACTAATACTTACGTCACGTTCATTGAGTGTTGTCGTACGATCAAGTTGTTAGATAATCCAATTTACGTGTGCTTAAGGAGGCAATATGTCAACTTTCACCTCAGCTATATTTTATTTAAAATGATTGTACTTTTTGATGAATTATTATTGATTTAGAACATCTTTGACGTTGTACGATACTAAGATTCCAGTCATTCCAGTCATACTCCTCTCTCATCTTACCGAGGTTCATGGTATTTCTAATTTCCTTATTCCAATTCTTCTTTGGTATTAATATTTCCCGTCTTTGCTGTACCTGCCATTCCATTATTTGTTTTGGGAATACTTCTTGACTCATACTTCATACTTGTTTATAGCAGATAAGCTGTTTTCTTTCTTTGTATTGTGCTATTTCCTTCCATCGCTATTTATTGTCGGATGCCATCATTGCGGACTTTATTCCTTATTACTTTTTGTGATTTTTTCACTGAATGCCTGTCTGCAAGATTTATTTTTTCCCGCTCTCTTTCTGTCAACCTCCATGTTTCAGCTTCATATAGAAAAGTTTTGTAAAGAGTGTTTCATACAGGCATGCTGTTCACATCTTTGATCGCGTCGAATCAAAAATTATCGCATGGTTTTTAGTCGAAGACTTTTTCCGTCCCATCACTTGGACGTTTTGTTGTCCAAAACTTAATAGTAAAACTGAATTATAAACATGTTAAAACCTGTATATTGAACTAAAATACCTCTGTGGTGATTATTTACGTTGCTATTCCTATTCATATACCTTGCAGCTACCGGGTAATTACTCTTACTTCCCAAGAAACGAGGAAGGAAACGGGAAGAGATACTCTCCATAGTTGATTCGAACTACTTATCCCTCATACATGTTTTACATACACTTTATCTCTTCTTGTAAGTTTTTCAGCTCTGAATACATGAATTCAATCTTTTTGCCTCTAAACATAAAAAATTTTATTTGAAAGAGGATACTTTAAACTACTTCTCAACATAATCTCCAAGCAAATTAAGGCATTTGTCATAACGTGTGACAAGTTTCTGTATTCCTGCTGCATAGTCCTTCGCCGCCAGCTCATTGAGATACGCGAGGGACCCATCTTGCACAAATTTTTGCATAATGCAGATGGTGTTTAACAATTTCATGAACAATTGTTCGAGAAACATTGGGAAAATGCTCACAGATGTCATCAATTGTGACGCGCCGATCGTTCCTCACGAATTCGTCAACTGAGCTCACCAGTTGGTCTGTAATGACAGACGGTCTCTCCGAACGCTCATCGTCGTGTGTGTTCCCCCTCCCCATGTTGAAGTTGCGACACCACCGCCGAACAGACGACTCGTCCATTACATTGTCTCCATACACCTCCTTTAATTGGCGATGAATATCACATGGGCGAACGTTTCTTGCATTGAGGAATTTAATCACTGCCCTCACTTCACAACTGGCGGCGTTCTCAATTTTTTTAAACATTGTAAACAATCACAGAAACAACACAGGCAATGCTAGCGTCACGCAACTTGGCTCAGAGAAGGCAGACAAGCCACTGAAGCTATCTGACCTCGTCCAGCGGCTACTCGCGTCGTCAGCACTTCATGCGGCACGAACGGGTACTACTTTCCGGATGACCCTCGTGTATATATATATATATATATATATATATATATATATATATATATTAATTATGCTGAACACTTTAGACCATCCTTCCCATCGTGCCTACCATTTCTTGAGTTATTCTGTTTATGACACATGTTACCATGATGCGCGCCCGCATATGGATGGAATTTTGAAGGTAGTTCAAAAAGTATATATCCCGAACTAAACAAACTTTTATGCAGGGGAGTGCAAGCGATGCTAGCTTATCCTCACATATTTCAAGGAATGTGCAAAATTGACATATTGATGCTATCCAAAGTTGAAGTATTGGAAGTGACAATATAATGATAGCCATTTTTATATTGTTTCAATTTATTCTGTTCAATCCCCAAAAATAATAAAATAAAAAATAAATAAAAAATATTAGATACGCTATTTTGTGATAATATTTATTCATTATCCTCTCCAATTTTGGATAACAATTTTGGAGAAAAATCATTCTAGTTTTATTTTTGTTTAAAATACACATTTGTATATAACTGTAGAATTTATCTATAAATTACTGTTATTCGTAATGTTGGCTGATTCGCGAAAAAAATTAATAAAATTTACATAAACCTTAAAAAAATACAAATAAATTGGAAAATAGAATCAGAAATCCATGTAATAATGCTATATTCTAATTTAAAAAATAACGTCATCGCATTTCTCATTTCTGATTTAATGGAAATTATTTAATATCTCTAAAATTATAAATTAAAACTCTCTTTTACCTAGAAGATGTATGATTACACATTGAAATCAAATCAAGTAAATGGGGGATGAAGTGATTCCAGAAAAAAATCTCATGTCTACAAATGAGAGTAGAATATCAAAAACTGTCGCCAAAAGGTAATATATCAGTTCTAAAATTTATTATTCCATTCTATTGGTAATTGCAATCAGAACAATCTTCATTGCTTCGAAAATCTTTATAAAAAGACGAAATTTTGTGGAGGGAAATACGGCTACCATTAGTCAGTAGAAAGAGATTGTGCTATACACTCTCTATTCATTGCTGTATCATTCCTCATGACATCAATGCGTGAAGAGTTTCGGGAAGGAACGTTTTCTGAAACCATAAGTTACTAAACTAAGGATAGTTTTTTGAATTACCGATTTTTATATACTAATGCAAATTTGTAGGCGATTATTTTATAAAATTGCTGGTTTTTTAAAGTTTCACATACTATAAGATTGAAGCGACTGGACACACCAGATTCCATAGCGTGTTAATTTAAACAGAAATCACACAGACTTTCACCTACCTCAGTCTTTATTTTTAATACACCAAAGGAATCAAGACAAAGATAAACCAAAATCTCAAATTGGATGCATGAAACAAGTTATGAAAGAAGTATTAAAGAAAAAACATGTGGAAATAAAGAAGTTCGTCGGTGAAATAATTGAGAGGAGAGATGCGTCAAACTAATCTTAGACTCAATGATCAGTGACGTTGATATGATTATGGTCATTGTAACTTTGAGTTTATTTTATAACGTAAAATCCTTCAATGGTAATTATTTTTCTGACGACATTTCTTGCATGCACACGTAAAGTGAAGAGACTTATGTATCTTTAATGTCCTTTGTGGATAATGTCAGACATCCGTGATCACTTCACATCGTGAACGTTTCATTGGTAAAACATTGAGCCAAAGTGCACAATACCAGACGCTGGCATGATTCGCTGTCTTGCACTAAAAGGCTAATCGACACCAATTTTGCTACGAGAAACCTGATGCTAACACCAAAAATTAACCAAACAAATGAGAATCTCATAAATGAGGTGGAGGTAATGAAAAATGATTATTAATTTGAGTAAAAAAATTGTTAGGCGATATTTGCACACATAGAAAGTGAATGGTGGTTTTCAAGAGACTCAAGGTTCAAGCGAGACGTTTGCAGCTTTAGAATATTTTTCAAATGAGAAAGATAGCCCCGGAATATCCGTTTCGACCGAAATATAATATTTGGAACAGTTTCCTCGGCTCCGCGCACCGGAATGCCCCAGGCAAACACGTTGCCATGGAAACCGTGATGGCTGGCTTCATCTTGCACACCCCCGTCCAATCCATCTCCCTTTCTTCCCCCACTCATCGTTTTGAGCTGTCATTCCGGCCTCTACTCCCTCTCTAGATTTTTCGCTTACATTTAATATCTCTGCGGCTGCTTTTTATGCCTAGCCATCATTTCATGCATCGCGTGAGTGCCAGGCGAGCCCGGAGACTTTAAACTCTTGAGGGTCTTAAATGAAAATCATTAAATGTACATGAGCATCGATGTTTCCTTTGCGTAATTGCGCCATTAAATACTCTACGATGGGTAACTGGACGCGTAGTGATAATGAAAATTTAACGGTATTCCAAATAGATCATAGCTGTTTTGATGGTTTGCGATGACATTAAATCGAAATATACACTATCCAATGACATGCTTCGTTAAAAATCTGTTCTTATAATAGAACCAATAACCTCTTCTACGAGAGCAAATTTCCTCAAGTGATTTGTGTTGGGAAATGCAGCATCCGAAGGAAGCTTACAAATTTACGCTAAAGTAGCACTAAACTGATAGATTTTTTCCTATGGAAGCGATGAGAAGCATTTTCATTCACAACACAGCAGTCTATACATGTTGTGGGCATGAATAAATCTCAGAACATTTCAATTTATCTGCGTGGGTTTTCTCGAGAAAGGAGCATTCGGGAAAATCAACGGGATCTCAACGGTCGGAATAATCGAATTGCTAGAATTCGGCGGAGGGATACATGAGCGGTGGCGTGTCGCAATATTTCCTCATTTCACGCGTCGTTGATTTGCGAACATTTCATTCGTCGTTGATGTCCCCTCTTCCTCGTCTTACGTATTGATGTGCCAAACAAGGAAAAGTGGCCACTCCCCAGCTGATAGAATGGATACAAAATGCCCAAGGTCCTAAGGTTTCAAGGATGTATCATCGATTGCAAACTTTCAACTACCAGCCATAACTCCCCGTTACCACATTTGTTTCTCTTATATGTATAAAAAAGGTCCTCTGCAAATAAATTCAGCTGCATGAGAGGTCGTATATTTATTTCTCCTATAATAACTTTATAGCTCGTAATTGATCAATTATTACTTTGAGTAAAAATTGATCAATTATTTCATGGATTGATATTCTCATTTTTAAACTTATTGATACCTTTAATTTTATTCTTATCAATGCCCTTAATAATACTTTGGCATGACGACACATTCGGTGCTATGAAACTTGCAATGAAAAAATAAAAATACCATTAATCTCTAGAAAGATGATACATGATCCCCGTGTTATATGCATTTATCGCGGAAGTAGTATTATCAACTCAATACAAAATAAATACACAATACATTAAACTAGTTATCTGTAAGCCAGTTTTAATTGGAGAATATAAACCCTTTAAGGAGAGAATAATCATTATTGAGCCATGATACATTCATTGTTATTATCAAATAAATCAATTTTTATGTCCGCTTGCCTTTTGACCACTTCGAATCCGCAGTGGTCAAAAAGCACATCAATATTTGCAACAGGGGAAGAAAATAATTGCCACCAAATCGGACCCCTTTCGACCATGCACCAGTAGACCCGAGAGCCCCTTCCAATAAAGGACGCACTCAGGGATCTATAGGAATTCAGTGCAATCGGCACATCCTGAATTCTCGAGGAGGGCATGTGGGAGGCAAGGGAATAAACATGCGGGAGAAATACGGCGGAGGGATCCATTTTTCATTTACGAAAAAGGCCCTGTGCGACTAAAATTTCCCTTCTATGGCCTCAAATGTACCCACTTCCACCCCTATTCCTCCGCCCCACATCTCTCCACGCCGACGTGTAAGGGGGGGGGGGGAGAATTGTTGTCGCATGGTAAGTGGAGTGGAGAGGATTCATTCCCATGTACATACAATTAAAAAGTAGTGATCCACTCCCAAAGAACTGCAGGAAATGCTTCCAGAGTTACTTTAAAGGAGTCATATGCTAATGAGCATCGAGAAATGCAGAAAGTTCACGGCGTACATCTCTTTCGCTTTGATCGGGACCCGAAGACGGGTCCTATGGATTTTTCCCCGAGTCGCTAACCCATTCAGCTACCGAAGTATGAATTTAACTTGCAGAGGCTTTGAAAGGTTGATGATGTAATAATGTATTGCCATACGTTCAGTGTTACAAGTAATCGTAGCGTGAAACATTCAATACGCTCCAGCGGACGTCGTGGGCTTTGCAAGCACATTTTACTCCTCCTCCATCACTGTACTCAGCTGTTTCTTCCCATGGAATTGTATGGACTACTCGGTGAGTGGAATGAGGGAAGTCTCCCTCCTTTTTCTTTTACGATGGGAGGAGGAAGATGGAGAAAGAGAGAGAGAGGGAAGAGAGAGCGAGGGAGTGAAATGAAGGAGGCTGGGTGGGCCCAGGTTGTCTTCCTTAGCGGGTCCGGCGAGGGGACGAGATAGAGTGGGCCAAAAACGTACAAAATCACCGCGTCCGCACAGGAAGATGGGAGGTTGGATCCTTCCTCGCGGACCTCCATGGAACCTTCACGCCCCGCTGCCTCCGTCCATTTTGTACGCCTCATTCGACTCCGTCAAGCCTCCGGACGACTGTCCTCCCCCGGATCCTCCCAGACCAAACTTCCCCCCCCCCTCCTACTCCGGTTTACTCCAACCGTCCTTGTCCTGTCTCTCTCCCTCTCTCTCTTTCCCCATTGCCCTTTGACCACCACCCGGGGAGTGAATAATGAAAGAATCGGGAAGATGTCCGATGTAAATGGACTACTGATTTATTCAGGTTTAAACTCAACCGAGTTGGCATCGTCTTGAGAGAACGAAAGGGTTTCATCTCGAGGCTATATTTTTTCAACATGGAGCTGTTCCTACTCCCAATGAGTCGGTCTTGTGTGTGTGTGTGGGGAACATTGTAATTCTTCCTTCCCGCGAACAAAGAGAAGCTAGAAAATTTTTTTCGATAGTGTGATTGAATACCTTACGGCGGCGTGGGGATTCTCTTTTATACCCATGACTATTTGATACCGAGCGAATAATATCCCCGCTGTAACTTATTTTCATTTGACATTTTGACAGAAAGAAACTCATATCTGAGGTTAAGTGATACTAGAATGCGAATTAAAATGCCTTAAAAACGCATCTGGATTATTAAATTCATTTGTGGGACCAACTTAATCCTCTTAGTTTTTGGGACTGGTGTTCCCTTTAAAAGAGTTCTTGAACTCGGCTTTGCTTATTGATCACTTTGCAGGAGGCACTTTGCGAAGGCCAAGGACTATAGGTCAAAAAACGCTGTTATGTTTCTGATATCGTGATTTAATTAGACGTAAAGGAGACATTAATAATAAATATTAGTTACTATTTACGCTTAAATAAAATATTCCATCTTATAACCCGTTGATCATTCATGAATGAGCGTTCTGAAACCGAGTTTGTAACGACAAACTATTGAGCTTTTTGTATTATTTCTAGTTCATTATCATAATACACTTCCTAATTGGCAAACAGGTTTATATTTACATCGTGGTTTGCTCAACATTCGTATGTTGGCATATTGGTCTTCCTATAAATTTAGCTCGACTCCCCCATAAAGTACGAAAAACGAATGGCCTTCCATTACCACAAGAGGAAAACTATTGTTCCGAGCCCCTGTGCTCGAACCGAGCCGTTAATTCCGTCAAACCCACGAAACTATTTGGGCAAGGAATACCATTCGAATTCTCAAAATTGCCAAACTTTCATGGTGGTCAAAATGCTAAGAAGATTTAAGGTATTATGGTAGGTTATAAATTCCTCGTTTTTATTCGACTTGTTCCTAAAAGATTTTGCGTGGGACGCTGGTGATTTTATTTTCGACCGAAAACTTTTTCGGCCCTGAAACTAACCAAAAATATCGGGTCTTTAAAGAATCAACCTACACAAGACCTTGAAATTTAGAGCTATATGTGTCTGCAACTGAATTTATGAAAAATACAAATTTCAGAGCAAATAATTAAATAGATTATTACATTTTAAAATATGACTAAGCTGTATTGCGGACGCTTTCGTATTTATCATTTGTATCAGCCTACAGGTCAAAGGATAGTTTTGGTTAAACACACACCTAGAAAAACAACCACGCATTGTGGTGCTTTCGTCATGAATAAGCACTGATACCTTTTTTAAGTCCCTACTAAACACGCTACCATGATAAATAAAATTTCTTCTGCTCCTTGTACATAAATAATAAGCATAATTAGAACTAAAACGACAAAAATACGTTAGGAATTTTTGGAGAGCTATAAAAGGAACAAATTTTGATTCTTCGCATGAGCTCAGATGATTCAAATTAAGTATTTAAGGATAGGCTGGTTAGCTTGCCAGACCATATTTTGTACTCGAATATGTCCGAGTTACGGAGAAAGTGCTCGCGACACTTATTGGAAAACCTATAATTAGAGTACCTTGAGCCAAATTAATTGCATTTAAAATTTATTCGATTTCATAATGATTGGTTATTATAACTGACTCTGTGACTTTTCATGACCGCTGTTTGCACTGCTGAGAGAAATCGAATTGAGAAACAAAGGAAAAATGACAGTAGCACCGAATGATTTAAGGAAGAATTTTGCAAAATTCGTCCTCACAACAGCAGAGAATAATAGATACAGACTATTTAAATAATTCAGCAGTAAAATATTACTAAATTGTTAAAGTTCAGATGTGATACTAAAATATTAAGTGGTTTAAAAAAAATCTCAATCGAACGTTTTACTTTCTTCTTTCCATAAATTGCACCAAATTATATGCTTCCCTGCAACATGCATGAGGTATCACGTGATAGATTTGGTTGCAGAATAGTTTTCTCTTTCGTTTTCGATTAGGTAGTCGATTGGGCTTAGTGAATAAGAATTAGACGTGTGCGAAATAAGATGTGAAGCAAGTATTGTAGAAGGAACTGACCCGCATAATTTGGAAAAAGGCGGATCAGTTATCTACCGGGAATTTATTTGAGGAATAAGTTCTTGGTGGAACGCACAATGAAAAGAATCACGCGGCTTACTTGCTCAGGGCGGTGCATGTCGGGAGCATTTCATTTATAACATTTCCGAATTCTCCGGCGAGTGAATAATTTCCGCACGGCCATGTCCCTCGTTCGGGGTTCCCGTTTGCACGTCGCGGGTGCATCATCTGGGAATCACGCCCCTCTCCCCCCTCTCCTCCTCTCACCTCGATCCGCCAGGTGTCGCTGATACCGTTCGCGTCCGCGGTCATCATCCACCTCCCTCACACCCCAGAGGCCGCCCACCTCCCTCTCTCTCCTTGATCCCCCTCCGCCTTGTCCACCCGCTAAATCGTACACCTTCCCTTGATCCTCCTCAAGCCGCACACTTATTCCATGTTTTATTGGTTTAACCTTTTTTCCATCCAAGGGGTTTCCCTTTTTATTATTTCAGGAGTTCCCCTCAGTTTCATCTCCAACTCGTGACGCACCGGCGATTAAGATTTCAGTGTCTTCAAACGGTGGGTTGAAGCGGATAAACTTTATTCGTTTCCGGGGTGATGTAAATTACCCCATCTTCAGTATGTATGTATACCTTTATAAAAGGGAGAGGAGCGATTTCGAAAGCGTGGAATGAAAATTTATATCTGGGAAACATTTTTGGACCCAATTCCGAAGGATGATTAAATGAACCAGCTTGATTTTACATCACATGCGCATTATGTCTGTAAATATCTCGACCATATAAATAATTTCAACGGAGTTCATTGATCCTGAGTAATAAAATATTTAGTGCTGAAATTCTGAATACTATCACACAATTTCTTGTGCACTAAACATGGAGATCCGTATTTAATATTAATTTAGTCGAGATTATTAATCAGTTATATTGAGCATAAACCCTGAAAAAATAACCCTGCTAGGAGTCTAAATTAAAGTTAATACAAAAGTTAATGAAAAATATTCTAGTATTTACTCAATATTTTCCGTTCATTTAATCCCATTACAAAAAGTAATGACACCTGATTTTTTACCAACAGTTCTCATTCACCTACTTACCTGATATTCTTTAGATATACTTATATTGCATAGTTTTATTAATTTGATGACACAAATAGGTTAGAAATAATTCATCAATGCATTCAAAATGAATGAATTAATCAAATTTTCTGCTGAAGGCTTTCGGAGAATACTGATGCGAAATTTTTTCAGTTCTTTTTCTGGTTATTTTGCTTTGTTGATCAAATATTGTTGAGAATCGCAAAAAAGAGACCTAACGCAGAAAATAGAAAGCTCTTGTTAATTTTTATTTCCGGAGGAAATTGGACGTTCATTGAGAAATAGCCTATCGCTTTGGGAAATATCCGTCAAAGGGTGAAAAAGCTTCTCGGAAAATTTATGGTTTGACAAGGTTTTAATTGAAAATAAACATATATCAGGAATGCTTAAAGCTTGCCATAAAAGAAAATGTGGGCGGGAATATTTGCATATCTTAAGAAATCCTTCTTTTCAATGCTTCTGAAAATATTCCTTTCTACTGAGGTTTCTTAGTATTTCTTAAGATTATGGAACAAATACCGAACATACCTTGCCTTCCAGTGGGACAGAAATTACGTGACTTCGGCGTCACAACCGTACTTCACCAAAAATACAGAATTGACGAATGGAAACAAAAAAGAAAATCGATGACGTTAAAAAAAATTCTACAGAGACGTGCCCGTCTGTTCAACAATTGATGAAGACTGGGTCCAAAGTCTGTGAATCATCCTTAGTTAGTTTCGTCACTGTTCCCTATTGATGTGTGTTGGAGGGAGGTCAAAAATTCAATACGCGAAAAGAGCACTTCCCATCCGGAAACAAATCCGTGTATCGATGCACGGGGCCACTTGAGATTCTCCGAGGAAGTAAATCACCGTCACCCCTCCCGGACCACTCGGTCCCCACTCCATCCTCCACCCGCGTCTTCCCTCCCTCTCTCCTCATTCTCTCGTGCCCCTCCTTCTCCTCTCACCGCCCCGCTCCTCGCCTCTCTCTCCGCTCCAGTCGATATAACCTTCCCGGCGCTCCCCACCCGGCTGCAGTCACTCGCACAACCCGCGTCGCGACGGCCACGCCATATTCACCGGAGAGGCCGACGCCGCTCGCCGCCGCCTCTTCCGCTCGGGACTCCCCGCTCGAAATATTTCTCTTCGCATCTCCCTCCCTCTCTCTCTGTCTAGGAGAGTGGGACAAAGGACTCCGTTTCCACGAGTTCTAAGCTTGTTGACCCCCCGGCCTTGGGAAAAACACGGAGTTCACGTCTCCAAGTGGACGGAGAGGAGCCAAAAATTCTCGCCTCCGCCGGGAAATCCTCCAGGAAAAAAAATAACCTGGTGGGGGAGCAAATTAGCTCGTGTTTTTTATATGAGAAGCGGCCAAAAATTCCATTTCCCAAGCCTACCAGATTAATCATAGCCCTTGGGAGGGGAAAGAAGAAAAGGTTTGTAGACCCCGAGGTTTTTCAGTTGGGAGAGGGTTTTTGCCAGGTGGTTTCGCCCCCACTCCCCCCTAAACTGTGTTGTGTCGTGAGCTAAGCCGGTGCAAAATATTCGACCTTAGTGGAGGAAAACAATCTGGGATCAACAAGCGGATCAGGCAGACCCGATCGCCGCCGTGTGCGCGTGGTTTTCATTTGTGGGCGTGTCCGGGCGAGGTACGCGGGGAGCGTGTCACACGCCCATCACCTCGCACGAGCGCGTCACGCGAGCCGAGGAGCCTGGGACGGAATTCGCGGCAGGATGCCTACCTTAACCCAAATTCAACGACCTCAAATCTTTCGTTCAACGTTCGTCTAGGACCAGTCGAGGTGAAGCACGCACCAATAGTCCCACGGGGGTCGTAACTAGGCCGAAGTGGAACATTATTTATTGTGCACCTGGGAGCTCCACGTCCATTGGAATCGTTCATCAACGTCCAGTCTCATTCCCACTACCGTGTGAACAAAGTCCCTGTTTCCCATTTCATCCCTGGTAGGCAGGGGGATCGCATTCTTGTCCCCCTTCTTCGTCAACCCTGCTGGGACCGGGCGACAAGTCGAAGTACCGATAGTGTTTTGTTCGCTTTCGGCCCGACCCCCGATGGGAGTGAGCTTGATATATCCGAAAGATACTCCTTTCAATTCAAATCCGCAACCGTGTGCGTGATTTTCTTTCCTGGAAGCAGATAGGGCGCTGACGTGCGGACCCCGTAACTTGAGGGGAGCAAGTTCTTACGTGAGTGCGTGAGGAAACCAAGTTGATACAGAACAGATCCATACCCGGGTCAAATTCTTAATCGGAGTGAATGTGGATTTTTCTCTTGGGTTCATGTGTGCGTGTTTTGCTTTCCCTATTCATAGATTTATTGCACTGAAAGCACTTTCGCCTTACAATCTCGGTGAAAGTTCGCGCGAGACTTAAAAAAAATCGTGTCCACAAAAAGCGCAGCGGATTACCATCGCGTGTCTAAAAAAGCTGTGTTAGAATGAGATTGTGGTTACTCGAGCATGAAAATTAGAAGAAATCAGTGCTGCACTTGACGTTGAAAAGTGAACAAAACTGAATTTAATCGCCATCTAGGAATAATCGTGTTTCGTCGAAGACAATAAACATAAATTAGTCGATCTCCGTTCAACTTCGGTGCTTGAATGCACATTAAGACAGGGCATAAAGACACTATTTACGTATACACTCACAAAACCCCAAATTTCTGCTTCAATTTACATAGTACCAGTACACTCGAGTATGAATAACAGTTATTAAATAATTGATCAACGTAAGGGCCTACGAAATAGGAAGAATTAGACAAACAGATAACCGTTCATTCAGAGCCATAGTGAGTGAAAAAATTATTTTCATTATACCGAAACAATGCTGAAGGGTTGAAATCGGCAAAGAAAATAAGCACCATCGGGAGAAATGGAAAAAGGGGAAAAAAATCGACAATAAAAAAAGTTCATTCCTGGGAAAAAATTTCGTCCTTTTTTTTCGGCTAGTTGTGCGGGAAGTGTATTAAGTTTGGTTCATCGATACTCTCGCTCGCTCAGCCAGGTGATTTTTCACCGAGAATCGCGGGACACACCCCTTCATCCCCGTAGGTGAATCTCCCCTCCTCTTCGATCGGCACGCCCTTTTTGCCAATCCAGCCCCCTTGCATTCGCGGAAATTCTTCTCTTCGAGAGTGTTGCGCCATACTTGGGGCGCGTATCAGGATTCGGGCGGGGCGAAAAGGGGACGAAAAAATATAAAAATAATCCCCTCTCCGTCCTGATCTTCAGTAACCGGGAGGAGACAACAGGTGTCCCTCCGGAAAAGGAGTGGGGGGATTAAGAGAGGTGGCAACGGGAGGAGAGGGGGGGGAGGGCTGGGAAAGGGGAAACATTTGAATATCACTCCGCGTGCAAATTCGTAGCACGTTCCCCGCCGGCAAGCCTTCCGAGACGTTAACTGAGAGTTCTTAAACGCTTGAATCAACTCGTCCCTTCCTGTTGATTCGAACGAGAATCTGGAAGAGAAGACCAGCGGAGTGAGGAACAGGAAAAGGAATCACAAACACATACAGGATATCTTGATCCTCTGTCGGAAGATTGAGGTGATCAAAGCGACGAACAGCCACGTGTTGAGTCGCAGCCCTTCCCCCGGTGAACATCGATCGAAACCGCGTCCTCCCATTCAGCGGGGGAAGAGGAACAATCCTTGAGGGTGCCGGAGGGGTGTCGCGGAAGTTCCGGCGATCCCGGTGATGAGGTGGAAAACGCTTTCAACGTTTCGTGGAAGAGCTTAATATTCACTCGCTTTTCTGGGTGGAAAAAAGTTACTGCCCGGGACGTCGACAATTCGACCCACGCTGCCGCGCCTTCCTCTGGTGACGTCCACCAACACGTCGGTCGACGGTGCTCTTCGCTCAAAGGTCGGCCCTTTTGGCTCGGGACACCACATCTCACTTTTCCGATCGAGCGGGAGAGATTCACGGAAGACGACAAGGAGGACTACCAGTTGAATCATCATCGCGCGGCCCCATTCTCTCTCTCTCGCCTTCCAACCTCCCTTTCATACGCCTCCCACTCACTCAGGTCCACCACCAACTCTCTCTTTCTCTCCCGCACGCAAGATACCCAGGAACACGCTTTCGCTAAAAAGTCCCGTAAAAAAAACTTCACCCCTTTTCTCCACCTCCTCTCCTGTTTTCACCGGAGGGAGGGGCTAATTTCGGGCGAGGGGGGGAGGCTGCGGCTGGAACAGAGGTTGAGGTGGGTGAAGGCGGGAGGGGGAAGAACGGGGAAGGAGAAAATATATGAGAATTCGAGGGGAGGAGCGGATGAGGTGAGGGAGGCAGGGGAGAATCGAAAAAAAGCAGTCGGGAGGAAGCGGAGTGGCCACAAGTGAAAAGGAAGACAAGAAAACACACGGGAAGAGAGAGGCAATTTGGGAGCGAGAGATACGCAGATGATAACAATAGGGAAAGGGCAGACGACTGAAACGGGCGGATCGATAGGAAAGTGGTGGGGAGGACTGGAAATAAATCCGAATATATTAATTCAAAAAGAGCAAAATACAAAATGAATGTCGAAATTGTTGCATAGAAGAGGACAGCGATTAAGTGAGGCAGCTGGAGATATTCAGAGTGGGATTAGGAAAAAAGGGAAGTACGAACAAGGTCGAAGGAAAGGGAAAAACATACAGAGAAGGAGGGGCGTTCAGAAAAGCGGGGAAGAGAAAGGGCGGGCGAGAGACGAAGTTGATAAGGATAAGAAAAATCGCACAGGACAAGGGGAAAGCTAAGAGAATCGTCACCCGACGTGATAAAGGGTGAGTAAGGGAACGTTTCTGGACGTGGTATTTGGAGGTACTCTGGAAGGGGGCGTGGCCACCAGGGGAAGTCAGTCTAGGAGTCGCTGGAGGGACGAAGAAGAGGGGTCGGGGGAAGGAGTCGCCGCCGCGGAGGAGTCTCTTTCTGAATGGAAGACGGGACGGTGGTGGTGTGAGAGAGAAAAACAAAACCAAACACGCGTTTCCTCAGCGGTGGAAGTTGGCCGAGCAAGGAATCCTAGGCCGGTCTAATTCAGTCGGCGACGCAACACTGGGGGAGTTTTTAATGCTGGACGCTTTTATCTCGACCACTCCCGTGAAGACGGTAGAGGAAAGGGAAAAAAGGGCGTGAGGTGGGCAGACTGGGGCAGGAAAAAGTGTGTTAGTGGAAGAGAGAGGGAGACGGGCGAGAGGCGAAATAATTTCTCGCGTGGTTGAGCCAGGTAGATTTTTTTATCATCCGACAGATAAGCGCAATAAAAGGGCGCGCAAGGTGGGTGAGGATTGGTCACGAGATAAAGAACGGGAGTGGAAACTCGTCCCAGTTTTCACGAGAGACAAAGCCTAGGAAAAAAATATATACATGGACAGAAAGACATCTCGGGGGCAAAAACAGCTGCTCCTCTCACGTAGGACGGGGTGAAATGAGAGAGAGAGAGTCGAGGAGGGAAAGAGTGGAGAGAACCCGTGCTAGGGGAAGAGTGGAAGGTTTTATCAGTTTATTTTAAAACACAGAGGAAGGACAAAAATTAAATATCACCTCATTTTCCTCAATTTCAATTTTTTCCTGGCAACGGACTCCGACATCGCAACCGTCTCCCCACTGCCACCGCGGGCAAAACCGATCCTTTCCAGAGGAAAGTTCTCGTCGACAGTGCGGACTTGCGCCGCCGGTCGCGTTGGGCGGTCACCGCATAGCACGCCCGAGTCAACGGGGATTTTTCCGTTTCCGCCGCCCACGCACGCGGGAGATCCTGATCGGACGGCTGGTGGCGGTAGGTTCAACAGAATAGGTGAGGAAGCGAAGTAGATCGTCTCGCACAGAGAGATAGATAGGGCAAAATTCCTTCGCCCACACCTGTTTGGGACTAGGGCTCCTTGAAAGGGAAACGGGGTGCAGCAGGGGGTGCGGTCGTTTCCATGACTCTGGAGGAATAGGCCGGCCGGACCTTCGGCCCAAAACACGCCGACTCAACGGCACACGAATAAAAGAGGATAGAAAAACAAATAAAAACTCTCTCCGTTACGAAGGAGTTCTCTTCCCGAATCGTGCTTCCTATTTTATGCTTTTCGAGGATCCGATCGAAATCAGACCGCGGAGATATCGCAATTAACCGCACCCCATTTCAGGATAGGATCCCAAAGTGACCTCCACACACGTGATCCGTATTCCCACGTAATTTTGTGTCTCCCTCTTGGCTTCACTCCCTAAGCTTCACGTTATTCCGCGCACCGGAGACCGCTAAGGGATTTAGCCACCACCGAACGAGGCACGACCCCGGAATTCCGACGCCGTCCTCGCGCTTCGGTGGGTGTTTCCCTGAGGGGTAAACCAGTGGCCGCGAGGACGTTGCCGAGAGAACCCTATCCGCGCTCCGTGTTTGAATCGGCGGGGACGGGGATTACGAGCTCCGTCGGTTCCGTGTTCGGAGGGAAACGATGACGGTTCGCGAGTTGGACGAGGTTCTGATGGAGCGTGGGCTGGCGGGGAACAGGCACTCGGGGGGCGACGTGTCCCTCGAGGTGGAGGTGCTAGTCAGCTCGCCCAAGGGGGGGATGCCGGCTCATCCCTTCGGCGGCGAGGGCTTTCCCGCGGCCCCGCTGGCGCGCCGCAAGTCGGGTCCATCGTCCGCGGCATCGGCGGTGTCTCTCGAGGCGAGCGGCAACGGGGAGGCTGCCGGCGGGCGGAAGAGCTCGGCGGGCAGGACGGGGAGCGCGGCGGGCTCGGACAGGAAGGGACCAACGGGAGGAGGCGGTGGTGGAGGAGGAGGTGGAGGCGGCGGAGGAGGGAAGGCCAAGGGGAAAGCAAGAAAGAAGAAGAGGAGGCGGAGTGCGGTGGAGGTGGAGGAGGACAAGTGAGTGTGCCGTGAAAATATTTCCGCGATGCCAAATCTTGAAAAACATATTTACCAAAACTGATGGGAAAATAACAATCTTCCTATTTGCATTTTTTTAATGATTCCTTATCAATTTGGTACTGAAATATTACCTAGTATAAAGCAGACTTAGCTAGTCTTTCTATCTAAGGAATTATTCGAATTGAATATGAATTAAAAATAGCATACAAAATCAAAACGTATTTAAATATTTAGTTCCATAGCTCTAGTTCTTATCTCGATCGTCAAATTTAACATTCCTTCTCTGATTGTCCCTTTGGTTCATCTTCTATAATATTTGTTTAATAGAAAATTTTGCTAAGCACTATATTTAGAAATTAGTACCCCAGTATATAATATATATTCGAATGATATTATTTTCGTCTAAATATTATAGGAGTCGTTTTTGACTGAAGAGTTAAATAAAATATTTCACATGATTATTAAAATTTATTTATTCAGTGCGTACTTCTTAACCAGTTTGTGTCATTAAATCACGTCACTATATCCCTATTTGTTTTCCTAATCTAAGTCTCTTTTTGCTGAAACCATCAATAATTTGTATTATGTCAAAAATTATATCCTACGGCTGTTTTGACTGTTTTTATGAAGGACAGTTAAATTACATAATGTGTGTGTAATATTATACCCTCCGTAGGTTACTTCTCGCCAATATATCTGGTTTATTTAATCCTCGAAGAAAAGCAATGTTATTTACGATTCATCAATTAAAATAATTTTTCCTTTAATTTATTTCTGCCAATACTAATGTAACTTGGGTTATAGTCCTACAGAATGCTTTATACGAGTTACAATGGAAGTGGATTTAAATATGGGCTTTACTTCGAGGCCTTATCTACATATTTTTGAATACGGGGTCTGTTTACATATTGCAAACATACATTTTATTCTTCACCGAATGTTTTACTTTACTCCCTGGATACTGGATTATTTTTATGACAAGAGTAATACGTACTGATACTTATCAAAGAGGACTGATTTCTGATCTTTGTGGCTCTATGCCTCTTTGCTATGCTGTGATACACTGGTTAGAGATCCATTCTGCTGGTATTTCCTTAAAAATTCTAAATATCTACTTTCTATTTGAAGACTATTTGAGAAAGCTATTTTTTTCTATTAATTTCCACTACGAATTGCGACATTCAAAAAATGAAAAATTTAATTTAGATAAGTTTTTCTTTCATTTACGGAACCATCCTTTCTAAAATCCTTAAAATAGGCTGAAATTAAAATAGAAATGGTAAGGGCAAGGTTTAACTTTTACAAATAAGTCACCATTATTCAGTCGGGATATCTAGTTTTCCCATCAAATGGTACACTCCAATGATGGCGTCTGAATTTATATCCTGACTCTAGTACCTCTTATCATTGAAAAAAATCTGGTTATTGTGAGTTCTTATATTTTCATGTTTAAATATTAAAAAAAGATGTAACGGTTACCAGGCCCGTTTGAGTTCTAAGAATTTCCAATTTTTTTTCGGAATTTGAATTAAATAGAAAAATGTGATTCAAATTAATACTTGCAAAGTACTCTTGAGCTATGCAAGACATTAATGACTACGCCGTGCATTGCACAGAATTTCTACAGCTACCGCTAGAAAGAGAAGCGTTTACAATGCTTAAAATGGCGTCACTGGTGTAGAAGAACAACGTCTGAATTTCCGTTTTCTCCACTTGTGTGGTTAAAAACTCATCGGATGTCATCTTTCATTGAGTGAAAAATACGGTGATGGCGTTATGGATGTGAAAAATGTAGGTTCATTGGTGCAATATTTCAAAGAAGTCAGAACATCGTGCAAAACGAACCCATGAAGCCTCCGCCACGGGCTAGCTGGTATTTACAGTGGGCAAAACATGATACCCTTAGTGAAGCGTCCTCGCCGCACATGAAATCATAGCGTGGAAAATTTGAAAATAAGCACGTTTACATAAAGATTTTTTCAAGAAAGATGATATTTAAAAACTTGAAAGAATCTCGTACATCGAGATTTTCGAACATATACCCAGGGTTCAGACCAGAGGTGAAATGAAAAATCGGATATTTATTGCATGCGGTCCCCAAACCAAAGACGATTCTCGTGCCAAAGATTATTTTTTGAATCTCTTCTCAACCATCGAAGCAAAGATGATAAATCACTAACCCCTCCCGCACCTGTCTTCCAAACAGACATTTTTTGAATCCTATTAAGATCCTATTTTCAAGGACTGCACTCCACCTGACTTAGTTTAAAGTGATTGCCGTAAGTTTATCTTCCGGAGAAAAAATGACAGTAACGAGGTGTTCCGATTCGTAGTAGTAATATTTAGGGGAGGCAACCAACAGCTGAGGCCATTTGCGCCATAGGGGATGGACAGGAAAGGATGCAGGGTGGAGAGAAACCCGGCGTCGGCATTAGCCTACTCTACGCATGGCGCCAAGGGGTCCGCAGCTTAACGTCCCATCCGACGGACGGCGTACTCACTCAAAGTGCCCTCCACAAAGCATCTCAAGTGGGGATCGAGATATCTCTGAAAAATATTCAAGACCGCCGGGATTTGAACCCGGGCCCTCTGGGTGGGAAGCCAGTACGTTAGCCCCCGCACCATCTCGATCCCCTCCGATTCGTCCGTGGTTCGGGTGTGGAAGGGTTGATCGCCGTCTTCAAATGAGCGATAAAGTTAAAAGGCTGATGATGCTACTATCTTACGTTTACTCTTCTTAGAATAACGCTGTGTAGAGCATGTGTAGACAGTTAGACTTCGTCGTTCTGGTGTCTCTGTAGACCCAGACCCGCGTGTGTCGGAAGGCCGAAGGAAGACCGATCATGGAGCCTCGGTCACGAGGGGCGGGGGTCGGAAGAGAAGTCTCCCGTCTCTGCGTCGGCCTCAGGAGGGGAAGGAGTATGAGGCAAGGGGCACAACAGGTAAATCTCCCGGTTTATACCTAAGGTCAGACTAGCTCTTTGGGTTCTTCCCTCCCAGTGCTTTGCGGAGAGATTGGGGCCATCTGATTGGGGGCATACCAGTTTTACCCTAACCGCAACGGTAATCGGAGGTCTCGCTAATACTGCTGCATGACCTTTTGCTCTTCCTATCCCCAGGACAGAGTTTCGGCGTGGTCATCCTGTTCATACAGTTAATCTACAATGCTGCCCACCCACAGCCTTTTTAGCGGTCTTGCTTTTACTTCCAGTCGAGCAAAATGCGTCACTCATTGAATTACTCCTCTTATAAAAATATACATCAAGAGTCAGCAAGGGAATGAACTAATTCACTGTAATATCGGAGAGACAGAAGGATATCATTTACACCGTTTTTCATGTCGGTTGAACGTATTTAGATCGGGTTTTTAACGCTGCGTATAGGTTCATTGTTTTGGATTTATTGCTCTCTCTACTAAGCGGAATATTTGTTGATATTCCCTCGACGTCAATTGTGATACATCGGGTTACGAAAATCACGTTTCATTTCTAATCAATTGTGATTCGTTACCTCAATTAATAAATGAGAGAATATGTTTGCAAATTTGCTCAGGAATTTGTAAGGAAGGCAAATGTAAACATAGATGGATAAAAATTTGAAAAATAACATTTTGTTGAGAAAATAGATTGAAATTTTTATTAAACATTCTTGAATTGTGACAAAATCAATTAACGACTAAATGCTACTCTTGATTATTTATTGCAGAGATTTCAGAATATTATGATAAACTTTGACACCAGATACTAACCTAATACAATCGAGATTTTTGAGTAAGCACAGGCAAGTATTAACTGCAGTAAATCATCCATTCGTCTACGTAATTAAAAAATAATATAATTACAGTGAATATCTATTTGATCTTTGACCTCTTTGACAGGAACTATAACCATAAAATGGAAAAGAAATAACATAAGTATCAATAAAATATTATTGCACTGATATTTCAATTGCTTAAGACACAATGAATGGAGTACCTCACACATAACTCAATCCTGGACACACTTAACAATTAGAAAAAAATCATTTTCTTGGAGGTGCATGAAACTTTTTTAAATATTGGGATGGAACTCACGCGTTATTTATTGGTTGCTGTCTAATTTATTGTTCGGCACTTCCGTGTTACGTCGACGAAATATATATATATATATATATATATATATATATATATATATATATATATATTTGTGTGTGTGTGTGTGCGTGTGTGTGTGTTTACATAAAAACATTACTACCGATAGGGAAATGGTACAAAAACATAGGCAAAAGACGAGCAAAAGGTTAGTGAGAGAGGTAAAAGGGTTCAATAATCAAGCAGAAAAAGTTAAAGATTCACACATATTATTTACAGTCTTACCACCCACCTTTTTTTAGAAAATATTAAAGTTTGAGTTTGAAAACTTTTTTTATTATTGGGAAAAATGAATATAATAATTAATTTAATAAACAATTGGCAAGAAAAAAAATTAGATCCTTAGCAAAACCCTAGCTGATTTTACCCAATAATGTTCATTCTTTGTAGCTCCTGGATGACTAGTTTGCTAACCAAGTTACTAAAATACAGCGGACTGGACTGTGGGACCTCTGAAACACCTTTGATCGGAGGACCCCCCTTCAATTAACTCGGGACCTAACGGGGAGTTGGAAATTCCGACTTAATTGGATTAAATTACAAGTGACCTTGTAAATTTATTATAGGCCAAGTTCTCGTCATGACGCGAACTTCGGATACCTCAGAAATGTTTTCTCTGGTAACCCAGTCACACCACATCCATCGATCCCATATACCATCGGGTTTGTTTCATCAATCTACACGTGCACTTATTGTATACAATTGACTATTTCAAATAAGTTATCAGGGTTTGAATAATAATGAAATGCACTCCATTATATCTAAATATAAAAAAATAATGAACGATCTTATTATTTTCATTCACCACATGATCAAGGCACACACCATGAGCACAAAATATATTCTTATTTCTATATTTAAAATGTATATTGTGGCATATTATTAACTTTATACTGTTCCCTCTAAACGGTTTCCCTCTAGTGCACAAACCATATTGGAAAAATTTCAATGCAGCTGTTACTTGGCTTAAAAAAATAATAGTAGTGCGAAATACTTGAATATTGCAATTCTTGGTATATAAGGTAAAGTATCGTCAGATGTTATATATTAGCACCCATTGATAATGATTGACTGACAGATGGATGTGAAATTCACAATTTTTAATTAAACTAATGGATGCATTTGGAAATAAAATATATATTATCACTTCACTAAAAATGAAAACAAAAGAAAACACATATATATATAAATTAAAATAAGAAACAAAATTTTTTAATAAAATTAGGTGGGATATATACTGATGTCCACCACTGTAATACGGAAATATGATTGAATCGTGTGTTTTGTGTCTATTATATTAAATATATAAATTTTATTCACGTTTATACCCATAGAACGTGAAGAAAAAACCAAAACTAGGGAATCGCTGTCATTTAATTTGCGTATGATAAACTGATACTCAGTATTACCTCTAAGTAGAAATGATTGAGAGATTGATTATATTACCATTATGGACTCAACCCTTTTTATACAACGCATTAGCTATAGCCTTAACATATTAGAGATATTTTTGGTGCATACATAAGAAAATTCTTTTAATTGGTCATCTTTTGAAAATATCTTTACTCCCTGAACGGTATGCATTAAAATATTCTCTTTTTAAATTTTCTATTAGTACTCTTCTATTGCACAATGATCAATAATTTGATTAGCTCTAAGCTACACGGAAAAATATTGCGTTGTTTATAGAATGGAACACTAGCGAATGCTGCTTTCTTGAAATTCTGAAAATAAAATGATAAGCACTTTTCACTAAAAAGATGACGTTAGAATAAAATGCTAATCTCAAAATAAGGTAACTTTTAAAAGATTTTCGGTAGATCATTTTACCCAAGGAAGGGGGCACCGCCCAAGCCAACCAGGTGAGACGAGGAGAAGCGACAGCGTGGGAGGAAATGCGATCAACGGGCCTGTGACTCTCCACCGACAAGCAAATAGGTATTCGATGGAGTCCCCAACTTCCGTCCCTGCGACCGCAGCGGCTGGACTCTAAAGCCAATCATGGACCCTGCCCTGCAGGTTTGGAGCAATAAATTCTGCGTGTCTTCCCAATCTCACCATTGTCGTTGAGGAGATTAGAGTCGGCGATTCTGATGGGTTCGGAATTGGATCGTCGAGTTGTATTGAGGGTTCCGCCGCGAAAGAGAAGAGGCAAACATACCGATATTTGCACCGCGAAGAAGGCAGAAAACGTTAAAAATCATATTAAAATATTTCTTGAATGATTTCAATGTTTTTAATTGTGGCAGGAACGATATCTTCCAAAATTGAGGGCACAAACATAAATTTTAACACTACAAATCTTGGTGCACGACACACAATAGCCGGTTTTGCAGGAAATTAATAAATTAAGCAATGATTTCATAATATGTTGGACTTTAACGACAGTGATTTATTTTAACGTTTCGAATTATTTGAAAAAATCAAAATATGATAAAGACTACTCAGAATTTAATAAAGTATAGTTTTTTCATCAGCACAAGTTATCAGTTTGTATTCAAATTTGCAGTGCTAAAAGCATTACCCGACTAGTTTGTCTGAAATTGGAGAAACTCAAAATACTATAATTATTATTAAGACGAAATACACTATTTCAATGAACTTTGGTCATCAACTTTTTGAATTAATTGCATGAACTACACAATATTCTGTGATAAAATAATATAATGCCATGAATAATATATCTATCACAAACTAGAATATAATTTAGAATTTAGGGTAAAATATTTATAGAGGCGATGAATATTTTCCAGTCAGACACCAATTGCATTAAAAAAATTTGATTGCATTCATGAGCTCTTGACCGAGTAGACTTAACACTGGTTTCAGGTCCTTCATATCAGTGGTCGGATTTGATCCGGTTACCTTGGTGAATAACGCACTCACCGGGTAATCCATTGGTCTCGGGGTCGAATACTGCCCCCAAGCAGATCGGGGATGTTATGTGGCTATGAATACATTTCCATAACTTGAGTTTCGGTCCGATAACATCTAAGGCATATGAAAACTTTAGATTTAAAATTTATGCTACTAATACAGTTTGCCATATTCCCAAACAATTAAAATGTAGTAATAAAATTTTAAGCTAATGTGAAAGAAGATGGTAAGGAATTTTATCGACTTAGATTTAATTGTCGTATTTAGAGGAGTCAAGATTTGCATTGAACTTTGCAGTCTGTGTTGCCTTTATGTTGAAGTTAGTACCTTTTATGTGGTAGTTATTCCTATCTTGTATCTATACAAAGAGTGCAGAAGTTCGTATATACACGTATTTCAAAATGCCAAATTTTATATGATCAAAAAAATGGTACTGAAACATAATGATATTGGAATTACACCAATATTAGAACTGGATAATCATTACCTATAGTTAAAGTAATCAGACTTGAGCGGCGTTAAGCTTCAGTAAACATTTTTTTTGGGAATATTTCCACAGGAGGTTCAAATTCTTTTTACATTTAAAGTTGCTGGAAATATGGTTAAGTATTAATCCTTAGGACGGAAATATTCCTCTTAAAACGATATTTTGAAATTAATATAATAGCCTCCCCCTGTTCTGATAATCTTCTTGCATAGGGGAAAACCCACTATCTTTACGTCATTTCTCCTGACAGGTCCTAGAAATTTCCAAAATAAAAATGCCATCAACTCACTACTCAACGTAACTCTATTCTGATTTAACTTAAGAAACAGAAGAATATTATGTATGTGCTAATGAGACGATACAACTATGTTAGGTTTAGGGCTTTTCCATACTCAAAACTCGATAACATATTTTTGAGGTTTGAACCAGTCTTTTTGCTTTTTCTTATTGCACATTTAAAGAAATGGTCTTTGCAACATATATTGAATTAAGAAAGTATAAGGATAACACCAAAAAGTAGTAGCGAAAGCGTAATAATAAATTAGCATTCTAATTTTCTATTTTCAACCGTAGGATCGATCACAACTTGACGTTGCCCCGTGACAGTCCTCTTACGGGAATGCAAATGTGCACACGGGTTGCCTAACCAACAGGCTGCGCGCACCCAAAAAGTCTAAAATCACGCATGCCTACGTCATCTTTCTAAACGTTTTAGCCCAATCTATTTCTCCTAACGCTCCACTGATAGAAGTTGCACAAAAAATGTATCTTAAAAATACTGAATTGCTGGAATCGCTATCTCATTGTCTCAGTTCTCAAGCGTCATCATATTGGACTTCCTGCAAAACAAGAGATTTGATTGTATCCAACTGGTTGAATGTATTTTCAAATAAAAACGCAGCGTGCCATTAATCTTCTGTGAAAAAACATAACACTACATACTAGGCTCAATTGATGATTGTCTAAACATATAATAAATTGGTTTTATAGTTTTCTATACAGAATCTAAGGTATACAAATAGCCCTTATCGGATGATCATAAACCGGGAAATCCTACAAATCACATCGCTTTTTGAGAAAAATTGTCGATGCAGTACGTGAGTACCTTTGGCTCCGAGTCAGGCAGCAACAACTTTTTTTCTCTTACTCCCCAACTCGATAAGAAAAATCAATGGCTGGGATAATATCAAGCTAATTTGAGAGATATTTATCTGAAGATAAAGGAAATATGTGTAATCCCCTGATTATACAAATGTTTTTGGAACTACTATATTCATTAGCCCTACGGCATGACTCAGCCACAAAAATATACCACAAAAGAAGAAAGTATATTTTTTGTCGTTAGTAATGTAGGAAAATGCTTTTTTAAAAGATGAAGTGGATTGATGATAAAATGTTTTATAATCAATAAAAATACACTACTCCTTTGAAATATGAAATGGGTCGCAATATTTAAAGCGTTATTTGTAATTTTCTTAAATTTTGATGCGATAGAGAATCCAACTTTGAGGAACAGATTACTATTTGTTATTGCGGAAACTTTGTTTTGTAATCAAGGAGAGGCTGCTCTTTTTAAGAATTGTTTTAGAATCTGGTTGCGGAGAAAGAGACGAACGTTGAAATTTGTGGCAATCTCAGATGATGAAATACAGTCCAAGGTTGCGTTGTAGTTCCTAATCTTAAACGGCTGCTAAGGGTTTGAATTTTTACCATTGGATTAATGATTATGTTAAAAATTATTTTTATTTGAGAAACGATCATTGCAAACAGAGATACAGCCGGTTGATTAAGGCAATGTATTTCTAGAATAACGTGTTTTTCTAAAAGGCATTTGAATGGATTATAGTAATTGAATTATGTCGATTCATCCATATTATGATTTTGTCACAATTATTACCGCTTCGTGGATCACAATGCGGTGTAATAGGAGTAAAATTAAATAAATATGGCTCAAAAGGATTAGAAAACATATCTTTTAAACATTTATATTATGATATATTACGAGGGTCATCCGGAAAGTAGTACCCGTTCGTGAAATAAAGACACAAAAGTAAATATTAACAAACATAAAAAATTTTATTTGAAAGAGGATACTTTAAACTACTTCTCAACATAATCTCCAAGCAAATTAAGGCATTTGTCATAACGTGTGACAAGTTTCTGTATTCCTGCTGCATAGTCCTTCGCCGCCAGCTCATTGAGATACGCGAGGGACCCATCTTGCACAAATTTTTGCATAATGCAGATGGTGTTTAACAATTTCATGAACAATTGTTCGAGAAACATTGGGAAAATGCTCACAGATGTCATCAATTGTGACGCGCCGATCGTTCCTCACGAATTCGTCAACTGAGCTCACCAGTTGGTCTGTAATGACAGACGGTCTCCCCGAACGCTCATCGTCGTGTGTGTTCCCCCTCCCCATGTTGAAGTTGCGACACCACCGCCGAACAGACGACTCGTCCATTACATTGTCTCCATACACCTCCTTTAATTGGCGATGAATATCACATGGGCGAACGTTTCTTGCATTGAGGAATTTAATCACTGCCCTCACTTCACAACTGGCGGTGTTCTCAATTTTTTTAAACATTGTAAACAATCACAGAAACAACACAGGCAATGCTAGCGTCACGCAACTTGGCTCAGAGAAGGCAGACAAGCCACTGAAGCTATCTGACCTCGTCCAGCGGCTACTCGCGTCGTCAGCACTTCATGCGGCACGAACGGGTACTACTTTCCGGATGACCCTCGTACAATACATAAAAATTAATCTGAAGCTATATCATATTGTCTCCCTCGGGTGGGCTATTTTTTATTCAACTTGGAAGTCATTACGCAAGCAGTTAAAAAAAACTTTTTCTGTTCATAGACTCTCACAGATGAACGTTAAAGTTAAAGTTAATAATTACATTAAAATGTAAAGAATGTACAAGCACAATAGCTCCAGCTTCATTGATATCAAGCAAATTAAGCAAGTTTTAAGAAGCTCGTTAAATTTGAATGAATTGTCACTCTATCCCAGTATTTTACTTTAAAATGACGTTCTCTAAGCTTAAGAATGAGGTAATGTTTACTGTACCCGGTAAAATGTGTTAATATGCTTCATATTGAAATAAAAGGTGTAAATTAGGTTTTCCACATGCTCCACATCCTATATATTCAATAAAATAACCCGGTGAACTTGAACTTCAACAAAACCTAGGTCGTGAGAAATATAAATTATGTGGAAAAGTTACGCCTTTCATTTCAATATTTGGAATGGGGGTAGAATATTGTTTCATATCATTTCCAAATGGTTAACTCTTTAAAATTAAAGTGAGTTTTGTTGCGGAGAAAGTAAAGTGGTTTTGTTGGTGAAACCACTATGTTGGCAATATTTTTAACGAAGGGAAGATATCTTAACAAAGCAAAATGGTCACCTAGAATGAGCCACATTATCCAGCTGCCTATTTTGTCTCGTATCCTGTTTTGCAGACATCCCTATTTCTCCGTGCTGCCTAGAACCTTTAATTCTTTGCAATATTTCTTTCGACTTCAAAAAAATCGATATAATACATTCGTAAAAACACTTCGCGACTCCTTCAACACGGTGGGGTGTCTCCGATTCTGAATACAAAATTAAAGTAAGAGTTACTATTTAAATAAAAAGAAATAATATTATAAGAGATCTGAGTGATATGTAAGGTTTTTGTTGTTAATACTATTTGATTGCAATTTTTATATCAAAATATTCGAAGAACTCTCTCAATAAAGTCGAATCTTCTAGAGTAATCATTCACTCATGAAGAATGCCCGAACTCTATTTGGGAGAGCGTATATTCAAAATTTTTACTTCAAATTACAAATGGATGTCGAGGTGCGATACATCCATTGAATAGCATTAATTTTTTTAAATTAAAAAAAATCTTCTTGTTTAAATTTACAGATCCGCGTAGACACAAATGTTTCGTTTATCTTCCTTTTATGCTTACATTCTTAATGCCCAAGTGCACTTTGAATTTCCTCGTAAGTCATATTTTTGTATATTTTCACTCATAGGCTGTTTGCTGAACAGATTCGCTTATTATTAATCATTTCCCATATACTTGACGTCAAATAAAAATTGATTTTGAAAATCAGGATTTAGTAAGAGGGATCATATATTTATATATGACGAAAAACACCCAATTAATCTTTTATCATCGAATATTGAATGATATTTCTGAATAATAAAAAAATGACAGATTTTACAATGAATGCATAAATGACCAGTTGGTGAGCTGGAAAAGGACTCGAAGAATTTGATATCAAATCAGCGAAGACTCTGAGGTTTGTGATGAGCTTCAACTTATGCTACACTCAACTCCCGCTTTACCAAGTGGATGCCTCCAGGCGTAGAAAAGAATACTCATTTTGATCTTGCCTCATCCATATCGTCCTCCTTTTCATAGTTCGAAAATATCGTTTAATTCTTTCATTTTAACATCATCAGCTTCCATTTTCTCGATCCATTTCCCAAACATCCGTTGAATCCTTTCATCCACGCGAAAACCGATAAATCACAAGGGCCCAACAGAAAAAAATGTTTCCCATTTTGTTTTCACTTCCCAGATATCAAAAATGATTCGGCCGACGCTTCTGTGAATCTCTCCGGAAAACTCCGCGGATCGCGTTGCATATCCATTGCGTTCGCTGGACACATGCCGCCCGGATGCACTCCCTCTTTTACCATTAAAACGGCCGCCGCTTCCCCTTCCACCCTCACCCCATCTCGACCACCCTTTCTCGCACTCACTCGCCCATCCAACCCCATCAATCACACGTCGCGGGCACTCGGCCCGCGGCGGCCTCGCAAAAAGGACATCCATCCTCCTCCATTCTCATTTCCACAATAAATGAAAAAATGAGCGGCAATAACAGAAAGAACGGCACCCATCACGTAATTAAAGAGAAACAAAGAATGGCATGAAATGCAGCCAAGCCATTGCGACGAAAGGAATTTTTAGTCAAAATATCATCAGCCCAAAGACATGAATAGGAGGAAGGATGGGCGGACCGAAATATAGAGGAAGACCGCGGAGGTATCACGTCAATCAAGTAATGGAAGGATTTGGGGGAAAGAAAAATGGAAAAAGAAAGATGTTTGCTGAGGAGAGGACGCATTTCTCTTCGGAGTAATTACTCACCGATGTCATACGACCACAATTTTTAAATTGTAAATTTAAACAAGAATATCTACATATGATACATATATATATTTACATTTACACATACAAGGTGTGATAAAAAAAAGACCAGACTGATTTTAATCTGCGCAAACTGTCCAACGGATCGAAACAAAACATAGTGCGCCATCTAGGGACCCATTTGAAGACTAAAACAAAAGATGTTGCAATTGTTTACGTTGAGTCATTATCCAGCAGCAGCGGTACGTTTCCTAACCTGTTCGTCGCCGCGTGCTACGGCAGCAATGAAGAAACTAGAGGAGCAGCATGTGTGCGTGAAATTTTGTTTCAAACTTGGCAAAAGTGCTACGGAGACATTTAAAATGATTCAGCAAGCCGTTGTTGATGAAGCTATGAGCCGAAGTCAGTGTTATGAGAAGTGCAGTCGTATTAAATCGGGCAGAACCTCGACAGATGAAGATTCGCGAGCGGGGCGGCCTTCCACTTTGACAGACTCCAACCATGTCAAATTGGTGAACGATTTGGTGCGGGCAAATCGCCGTTTAACTTGTCATTTCTAATACCTACATATTAATGTACACTAATCACAGACCATATCCCATGATATTAATCACATCATTTTCAGCTGCACGCATCTCCCTAAGACATTAAAGTATCTTTGAGTTAGTCCCTCGCTACAATGAATGGATGACACCATAACTTTCTGCAATTCAAATATCCCACGACAATATTCATAAGACAACAAATAAAGATAAATTGATTCAGACATGTATGGTTCTTTGTCTAATTTGTACGTCTTACGTACTGGTTGCGCATATAGACGGAGGGAGAAAGACAGTCCAAGTGAAAAACCAAAATCAACAGGCATTTTTTTAGAGAGCATAAAAAACATCAGAAGAGAGGAAATTGAGATTTTTCCGAGACTCATTCCTTTCGTTCTCCCACCCCAACGCTCGAGAGCTTTCCTCCATCCTTTACGGTCGAGTCTTATGAAGAGTCCGTTTTATTTGGAACTACGCCTCGAGCAGGACCGCTCCAAACAGACTGACCCCGCCCCACCCCCTTTCATCTCCAGCCAGCCAACATGGCAGCTGCGGGTTACTCAAAGAGTAAGGGCCGCAGGAGACGGTCAGTCGATTTTACCGCTGACGAGATGCAGCTCCATAAGGCCTCGAGGCCCCTATAATGCATTAAATCATGGAAATACTTACTGCGCATCATGTTTTGTGTTTAAATATTATGTACAGACATCCAATAAGTCCTATCCCCGAAGAATAAGCGACTAACATATTAATTATCCTCCAAACAAATACAATCATTCAAAGAAAAGATAAACATGTCCAACTTCTTAGATAGAAAATATTTAACGATATATATTTTATGGAATGATAAAGTTTATAATGACAATCCTGCCTTTTGTTGGATATAAATATATTGATCTTATAAATGATCGGGGTGAGTAAAACATGATAATCAATTGAGGTGTAGCCTGTAAACATCTTTAGTGAAGAACCTCCGTAAATTTGACGCATGAAAAAAAACAATGCATTATCTTGTAAATCCATTTAAAATTTTTATATGCATAGGAAATTTTCATAATTTTAAATTCACATCAATGCAGGAAAGAAAACTAATCGGCTCTTATTAAATAAAAAAATCCTTATAAACAGTACTCCTTGTAGAAAAACTCTTGACTAAAATTAATGATAAAATTTGTATTAATTCATTCATCAGTCCTTCACTCTGAAACTTTCTTAAATGCAATCCTCCATTCTTCCCTATTCAACAATAATTCTCTTCTTCCCAGTCAACTCTTCTGCCCTACATCCATCTTTATATGGCTAATGTATTTGCTCCTTGGGCTTCCTTGTGGGACAATGCCAACTACGAGTTTTTCCTTCTATAATGTTATTTAAAAATTCTTTGTATCTCAAGTTGTGTCTTAACCTTTTGGTTTTTAGTTATCTCCAGGTGCTCCACATTATCTTGTCCACTGTTATTATTTTGTATATTTTTCATTTCTTAATTTAATTGTAAATAAATACTTCAGAATTTGCCTTCAGAACCAAGTGTTGTATGTTTCTAGCCTCCTCAGGTTTCCTTTTCCCATGGTCCATTTCTCTGAATCATACCTTGCCACACTCTACACAAATGTTTTAACAAACTGCTTTCTTGTTTCTTGAGTCAAATAACAATATACGGATAAATTAAACGATTTGCCATTCTGTAATAAACGTCTTCTTAGCTTGAGCTGTTCTTTACTTGATAACCGTTGAGCTTCTTTAATTCCACGTCATGCTGCTTTTGACGCAGGTGAATGCTACTTTGCACTTGTCTTAGGTTCTCTTATGATAGAGCATAATTATATTATGTTACAAAATACCCATGTTTAAGCAATGGATCTTGAATATATGATCCGTTATCCACCATTTTATAATGAAATCAACCCCATTTGATGTTATTTTCACAATTAGCGAGACATCTCAGCTATGCACATAGCTGGGGCATCCCGATCCGTGGTTAAGCGAAGGGAAATGGATAGGTTATTGAAACACCTTATTACCGAGCAACCATTTTGCTCTTCAAAAGGAAGTTATTTGGGTACACGTACTTTTAAAATCTAACTTTAAACTCAAAATCCCTCAAAGACACATCGACATAAATGCTCCGCGATCCACCAAAAATGTCTGTGGCAGGGGGTGCAAGCATCAGAAGGGAGGATATGAGAGAGGAAGGGAAAAAGGGTAAATAGAATTAGAAAAAATAGAAAAAAAATCAGTAAAAAGCAATCAAATAACGTACAAATTTGTGTAAGTGTTGGCGGAAGACTAAACTCAAAACAAGACTCAAACTCAAAGTGTTAATTCATCAAATTAATTAGTTAGTTGTTTTGCCAAAAATGTGAATAAATATTAATCACTTCTATTTATACGAAAGATATTCCCCACAACAAGACAGGTAATGCAGAACTGAAAAGTAAGAAGGGAGAAATTCTACTATTTCATGGACATGCAGCTCGTGGTGTCCGCCCCTAAAGTCACAGGTGACGAAGGTGACACAGTGCTGTAGGCAGCGGACAGCGTGAGCCGTCTCCCCCACAGAGAGAGACGAGGAATGGAAGGGGAGGCTTGAAAACAACAAAGAAGGGTAGGCAATGTTGTACCGAGCACTACATTTATGAAATGGCAGTCCCATGTGGTCATGCGGGAAGGGTTTTGACAACGTAACTATAAAGAGTTTCGGTTCCACTTAAAAATATGAAATCAAATAATGTTAACATCCCGTCCACAAAAAAATAGCATAGATTTAGCACACTAAAACCTACGCTTTACGTAAACACTCTTAAGACTAAGAAGGTAACCGAAGGCTGATCCTTATCGTTTTCCTTAATTAACTGTTACTGGATTCTTATGGGATAATTAATTTTATTTAATCTTCAAAGAGTGACAGTACAATATTGCAAATTTGATATAATACTGATATCTGTGGGAACTATTGATTTTACGGTCATTTTTATCTACACTTAAAGATGGTATAAATATGGTTATCTGGTGGATTACAATTATTTTGGTGGATTACAGTTTTGAGTCTCTAAGACCTTCCGTTTCATCTTTGGAGTCAATTCGATCACCAGCTAGCCTTTAATCTATCTTTTTGTCTCTATTATTCTTTCGGCTCCCTTTCCTTCAAAATCTTTTAAATCTATCTTTTTTGGGTGCGTTTTCACTCCATAGTGCTTTTTGTGAGAATCCATACGCAGCGTTAGATGTTTGCCGTTTACCCGGACGGTTCAGCCATTGCTATCTGGCCCCTCCAATCTCCCACCCGTCACCAACTCGCAGATGTACGGCTCATATGGTTCACCAGGGACTCTTTGCATCCTCTCCAACTCTCCCCCCCCCCGACTCATTTCCAGGGTCTTGATCCCAAAGCACCTTGATCCCACAATCCACGGCAGAGATAAGGCACGAGCTAGATTGGTGCAGACAAAAGTGGTTAACTGTGCTAATGTTTTACCGTGGGCACGTATATCGTCCCTTTACCACCACATGAGGAATCCTTTTCATTGTCTCAAGGGTGAAGAAGACTAGTGGGGAAAAGTTGGATGAGCTGCTCAGTCAAGGAAACCACGAACGCAATTGTCCGCCGTAAAGAACTTGTCGAATGCGCTGCCATCGTACTGCATTAGTATTTAAAAGGGGTACATGGCAAAATATATGCTCCATTCTACCATAATGTCAAAGGATGGAAGGCAAAGAGCCCATTTGTGTTCTGTCTCCAGTTCGACAAAGTACCTACTCAACCATTAGGATAGAGCATTTCAGGTTGCATGGCGTAGAAATGATGTTCGCGAATGAAAGTTTCAGTTAAGTGGTTCAAGTGGAAAAGAATAATCCGCTTGGGAATGGGAATCATAGCATTTGTTTAAAATTTAAACCTTTCTTAAAGTTTACGACCCACTCATCGCAGGAATGAGGTGCGTGAAAAATTCACCGCAGCAGTTGAGCCAGTTGTGTTCCGTAGCCAAAGATGAGGCGGGAGTGACAGACTGCTGAAATTAAAGTCGTGGGGTTCCATCCAACGTCCTTGGAAGGTTGTTTGCAGATATTAGCACTTACTTACGTTTCTCGGATTCTCTCGGGAGAGGCCACAGATTCAGAACGTAGTGCAGAGCATACAAGTTGAAACGGCAGTTTTCTCAGCCATATTCCAAAACATTATTTAGAAGTGTTTTCACTTAGAGGTAAACACTATCTTGAAAATAAGTTGCGGGAGTGAATAAGTCGGGCCTCAGGTTTGGTTATATTATCTTTTAATAGCTATAAAAGAGCAACTAGCGACTTGAAGCATGTATTAATATTTTATATAATTATATAATAGAAAGCCTAAATATTGAAAAGGTAGATTACGTAAAAATATTCTTGAGAAATACATTTGAAAAAGTGATACATAAACCTTAGATTTTCATTATGACTTTGAGAAATAAAAAAAGGAGCTTACTCAACCAGTCTCAACAATCAGGCATAAAATAAAATGAGAAATAGCAGTAGATTGTTTACACTTTTCTTAAAAGTATGGTGTATCAATCGGTCTACCTGAGATACGTGAGAAGTAATTTAACACCATGATTAATGTACAAATAGACCACAGTAGAAACATTCTTTCTAGCATTGTAAATAACATGGGAACGGGCTAGTGCAAGGATCCCTTCCCTGGCATAAAGTACTGTTGCTACCTAATTTATTTTGCTGAGATTTAAGTGCTAAATAAACTAAGCCATCGGATAACCTCCAAAAACCAGAATTATTTATTTACTACCAACAGATAAATTCATTAAATGTGAAAATGTAACTAAGAGTTTCATGACCAATAATGTAAACAAGGTATTTCACGAATAACGGAAAATACTCTTAAATAATTATCTTGAAAGAACACTCTTGTCTTAGTTACGGATCTTTTGTGAAACTAATGCCCGAAAGAAATTTGTAAAGGAAATACTTCTTTCATGATTTCGACTATTTACATAGAGTCTCCAGTGTTAAAAAATAATGTATCAACTATGTGCTAACGGAACTTGACCTTGGCGAATTCTAAAACGAAATGAGTTTATCGTTTGGAAAATTAGTTAAATAAAAATAAATAGAAAGTATATAAGCAACCTTACTCACTCAAAGAGCTCATGTTACTACTGTTCGTATTCAAACAAATCACATTCAAAAGGATAGTTGAATTTTTTTAAATCTTCATTTCGCCCTTAGACTTTTACAAGTATTCAAAGAGTTGAAAGATATGAATATTTCCTCAGAAATTAGTAAAGATTCGCCTAGTGGCGTCTACGGTCCTCGATTAGTGAGTGCATACAGTGCTTGATACAGTGCATGATAGGGTGCTAATCGTAACTTTTGACCTGCATTGAGTGCATTGAATCTCCCCGAGTGAAATGTCTCTTCTGGGCTTTCATGATTTTCGACATGAAATCCTAAAAACCATTTTTATTTCATAAAATTCCATTTTATTCAATACTTGTACTCCACATGTGATAGATTTTTTCGTGATATTTGACAAAGAAATTAATTTTTTCCTGATTTTACGCAAAAACCGTGAATTGATTTATGTCAGTGTTGTAATTTTGGTAGTTCACAGCATGCGAGCAGTACCTACCTGATAAAATAGTAGACACTGTAAATATATCAACAGGGTTTCCAAACTAATTGCAGCTTTGAAAAAGTTCCCAGGAGTAATAAGGTTGGCGTATAAGACGAGACGCTGGAATGTACTAGTATAGACCTCATAAGTCGACCACGTTTTCTTCCCTGAACATTCATCTCCCCTGAAACACTCCCATTATCCTCTTTGCCTCTCACACTCCTCCACATCTCCCTCTCCATTGCCATCCCATCCTGTTTGTGCCCTTCACTTTGCAGCCCTTCCCCTCCATCTAAGTGCCCCACCCTTGGGGACGTTCGACCCATCGATCAACGCTTACATAAAATATTCGGGATAAACTAGCTAATAACCTTTATCGCAGGGATAAGGGACCACGTAAATTCACGTTGCATTCTCCCCTACTTTGAACTTTCCTCCTGCCTTCCCTGCTTGCTCCAGTTCTTAGAACACTCGACTCGAAGTGATTAGAGTTGCAGGAACACTAAGGGTCGAAAAATAGATGCGACCCTTTGTTTTTCAATCGTATTGAGGGAGTCATTTTTTCGTTTTGCAGATATTAATGGCAAAAGGACTCCGCCCAATACTACTTGCGTTTAAAATACATATTATTTACATTTAATTCTTCGTGCTTGATGTACATTGACACTTCAAGGGAGTAAATCCTTGTAATCATTTACTTAGAATGAAACTTCCGATGGAAATCACGTTCGATCATAAATTCAGCTTGATCATAAATTTTGACCAGCCTTGAGTGCATTGAATCTCTCCAAGTGAAATGTTTATTCTGGGTTTTCATGATTTTCGGCATGAAGACCTAAACACCAGCTTAGATTTTGATAAATATATTTTGTCTAAGAAACCATTACAATTTTTCAGATTCCTTGCTTATTGCGTAAAATTATCCTTCTTTAAACACTAAATGATGGGCGCAATCAGATTCAATACAATGGCTCAAACATGTCAGGTACGGAGGATTGACGTAAATTTTGGAATAATTCTTCCCATCCATTTTTTAAGCTTTTAAAACAAGAAGAGGCTTTCATATTTCAGTAAGCAAGGGAACATTTGTACCAACAGATTGGTGCTTACATTTACGAGCAGTGCACAACCTGAACGTGACAGTCCCACTTCCGAGCGAGTTATTTAACGACTCCGCGGGTTTATGTGTCTGTTTAAGTTAATGAGTTGAAATTCTTTCAAGAAGTCAAAACGTTTTTGCTGTTCTTTTGCCAATGCTTTGGGTGATATCGTACTCGGAAGGAAATAATCGATGCTGCATTTTTTATCAATAAGCTCTATTTTTTAGATTGTCAAGTATTTTTCAGAGTTCATTTCTTTCAATACTACCTTGATCAAAAATTTCCCGGAATTTATTCAGAAAATTAAAAATACAAGTTTATTCATCTAAATCTATATTGTCCCCTTCAAAGTAATCCCCATCGACTGCAACACACTTATGCCAGCGCTTGATCCAATCCTCGAAACATTTTTTATATTCGGTTTTCGGTATGTCCATCAGTGCTTCCTGCGATTTTTCCATTACTTCCTCTCGGCTGCTAAAACGCGTTCCCCGTAATGGTTTTTTAACTCGATTGAACAGAAAGAAGTCACAGGGAGCCAAATCAGGTGAATTCGGTGGCTGTTGGATGGTATTTGTTGCATTTTTCGTCAAAAAATTACGAATAATGATAGCACTGTGCGACGGTGCGTTATCAGCGACGGTGCGTTATCATGGTGCAAAATCCACGAGTTTTCTGCCCACATTTCTGGTCTCTTTCGGCGAATTGCTTCACGCAAACGTCTCATAACGCCCAAATAATACTCTTTGTTTACTGTCTGGCCTTCTGGCAAAAATTCATGATGCACTACACCGTTGTAATCCATGAAAACCGTCAGCATTGCCTTCTTTTTTGACTGAAAACGACGTGGTTTTTTTGGTCTCGGCTCATTTGGTGAACGCCATTCACTTGCCTGATGTCTGGATTGCGTGTCGTACTCATAAACCCACGTCTCGTCTCCAGTAATGATCCTTTTGATGAATGTGGGATCGGATTCAGCCTCGCAAATCATGTCTTTTGCGACGTCAACACGGTCTCTTTTTTGCATGAAATTGAGGTCTTTTGGCACCAACTTTGCTGCTACACGACGGAAACCCAAATCATTAACCACAATGTCTTGGGCGGATCCATAGGCAATGTTCAAGTCCTCCGCTATTTCTCTGATGGTTAATTTGCGGTTATTGACCAACATTTCTTTTACTTTATCAATTTTTTCACCGACTTTCGATGTCGATGGTCTGCCACTGCGTTCATCATCTTCGATTGACTCACGACCACTTCTGAACCGCTCGTGCCACTGGTAAACGACCGTTTTTTTTAGAGAATCGTTGCCGAAACACTTTTCCAACATTTCCAACGTCCGTGCGCCACTAAATCCGTTTTTTACGCAAAATTTAATACAAGTTCGTTGTTGCAAATTTAAATCCATTTCTGCAATTGTAAAAAATCGCCAACACACACAGAGATAGATGTACTCTTGGCTACGTAACTTTTGCAAATGTCAAGTTATGACACTAAGATTTAAAGGGAATATCAACAACAGAGGTACCAATTTAACAAAAAAAACAGAACTCAAATCGGAACGATGGGAGCGCCACACGGTGGTTATTCCGGGAACTTTTTGATCAAGGAGGAGATACTCTCACCATGAAAGAGGAATCCCCCTTCTTCAGAGAGGTTAGAATGACTGCATTCATATACAATATATTACATGAAATACTAAAAATAACTTATTACTTTGAATACGATTTCTAATGATTTATAAATTGAAATAAATGCATTGCATAGTCGTCTTAAAATAGCGGTAGGGTGTGGCAGAGTATTTAGATAGAACTACCTCGAGCTCAATCTCCAAAACAATAATAAATCACAACTTTCGTATTAATTGTCATCATCATCAGTACTTATATTTTAAGAATGGTTTATTACAGTCCTCCATTCTTATCTACAATTTCTTATTCCCACAAACCTTGATAGCTACTCAGTTTTACATCCTTATTTTTTCCTATGGACTTTACTCTTGGTCCACATCGCGAGATCATCACTTCAGTTTTCCCTTCTAAACAGTAACCCCTCCTTAAGTAATCTATTGTGCCTTCAAATTTGTCCGACCTATCTAGTTCTTAATAATCTACGATTTTTTTAAACCTCGTGATGATGATCAATAATTTAAAATAACTAGAGTTTTATTGAAAATAAAACAAAAAGGTCAGTAGATACGTACTCAATCACCAAGGCGTGAATAAACAGTCACCACACAGTTCTTTGAGAATATAATTAATCCTCCTGAGCCAATATTTCCCATGTATTACCCTTTTTCTTTGAATCCTTGAGAAGCTTCCAACGTCTAATATCACACGGGAAAATTTGGTTTATGAGACTCCTTAAAGTCTCGCAAAAGCTTTTGACAAATATTAATAATATAAATTCCCATTTAGATATAAAAAAATTAGAATACGGCTGGAAGTGACTGGGATCATTTTTCTTGTTTCATTTTCAATTAAAAATCCTTGGCTTTCTAAATAGGCATTTATTTTCCTATTTAAGAATAAAAAACCTGATGAATTTTCGTACGAAAGAAAAATGCGATAAGCTATTTTGTTACTGTTCATAAATGTTAACAATTGTTGTAAGAGAAGGAGCGATAAACATAACAGTTTCAGGTTTAACTTTATGGAATTCCTTCATCATGTGAAATATCAAATCTTTATTGTGGAAGTGTAAAGTTTCTTTTTTACCCCCAGAATGCACGATGTTGCTCAATTGAATTTGAGTGAATTATTTACTTAACTTCAGGTCACATTGGCAATGGCTATGTCAGAAACATTTAATGAAGATCGCTTTTCAGTCAGCCCTTAATTCTTTTACTCTTTTTGTCGAGCTGTCATCTTTTGATTTAGTAATTAGAAGTCTCCAGACTCATAGCGTTGACTATTTTTTATTCACTTTATAATTCGTAAATGTAAGAATTAAGTTTTAAATTGTTATGAGTACGATAGGATCTCTCTTAATTGTCTTTGAATCATGTATTTTCTACCTATCCCGGGAGAGTTAACCACAGATTCTAGAAAATATTATTGGATATTTTATTCCCCGGAATGCCTTTCAATTTAATGAGCCCACTAAACAGGTCACGCATTTATATATCAACTTTCGCAATAGTAAGAGGCTGCTGATGATTGAGGGCTGATTCCGTGTCACTTTTCTGTGATAAAAATAGAACGTTAGAAGTTGAGGAGGTGGATGGCCATTGAAAAATAAAGTTAGGGAGGTTACAAGGTTCTTAATATTTAAATTTTTTTCCCTCTAAAATTTATGAATCATAAAGGTCAAACCATATATGTTTTGAATTCTGAAGAGGGGATTGAAACCTTTCATATTAACTGTCCCATATCCCGTCATTCGTTTCTGTTTTAGGCGAAAGCAAAAAAAAACACAGCTCGGGATGCAATCAAGTAGAAATATTGCCAAAAACCCGCCTCTCTAGAGAAGAAATTAATCTTTATGCTTCATTATATGATTCAATTGGACAGAGATTTTGTATAATGTCTGCTCTGACTGCTTGAAGTTTTGGAGGTAAACTTGGACATGACATTTTTGGAAGGGGAAATTGAGAAATGTGGACAGTTTTACAAAGACAGGTAGTTGTGCGTGTCAAAGGGATTGATGCCGATAATTGCAATTAATTTTATCAAAATATTTACATTGAATGAATGCAAAATGGAAGACATTTCTCCCCGTTCATCTTTGTTGAATTTTCTGGATTCTGAACTCTCCCGACCAATCAGGGGGATCAGTTTAATACGGTGACTTGTGTATTGAATTACCATTTTTTCTGTAGGATCTCGATCACCTCAGTGAGGTATAACTTGGAGATCACTTCAAGTGGAATACGCTGTCCATCGGATGGCATGCTAAGCTGTCGAACCCATGTCACCTTTTGTTTATAGTAGAATAATGCTGATGTCGGGTTTCTCTCCACCTATTTTTCCCCATTTACTGAAAATCCTAAATCTTTGAAATTACCCTCCTATCCTTAATGGAACAAATGAAAATATCATCGACTGTTCGTCGCTTCTCCTAATAGCTGGTGCTACTGCCGACTTATCAGATTTCAGTTCCCTAAAAGTCTCTCGTACCGGTCCTACCTTTACATGTTCCTTTACACCGATTTTACAGGGGCTGATATCCTCTCATTAATCCAGAAGTGGTTGAAACATTACAAATATGGCAAAAGTAATTTAGCATCAAAGTCAGTACGAGAGAGAGTACAAAGCAATTTAGGTTGTGTGAAATTACAATTTATCATATTACCTAGTGCTGAGATGATTCGGTTAACGTAAATTATTGACATTAGTTTAAGGAATGGGCGGGTATACGGAAAAATTGATCAAGACAAAATGTCTTAATTATGCCTTTGAGCCATCGATTATTGTAATTCGTGCACTATCGCAAATTATATAAAAGCATAGCGTCACTAAAAACTATTGATTGACGTAACATTTCTTGAGAATACGGACAACGAATGATTGAGCAATTGTTTTTAAATTGAGTGATTTTTGTTTCTGTATATCATATACATTAGTTACGGTTATTAGTTATACCAGGAAGGAAAATGGATAACTGTCACAAATGGTTTTTCAAATACAGAAATTGAATAGAAATAGGTAAAGGAATGTCTAATCAACGTGTCTCACACATTCGTTAATCGCTTCGTTTGCACTATAATACTACAAGCCACCGTGAACTCAGAGAATGGGGGAACCAGTACTGCAATTGAATGAAGAAATTAATCATATTAGTATAACCAAAGACTATGTCCGTTGACTGAACTTTAGAAATCAGTCTCTCATTATTTCTTAGGGTATTTAATAAGGGAAATCAGGAACAATATATTAGGCAAAATTTGGAACTAATGCAAACACTCTAACGTTTGCATAGAAATATTTTTGAAAATAACTTTTTTATAATCACGTGATATTATTCAAAAACTCACCACAAAATTCTCCGTTAAACACGAACAGCTGAAAGTTTTGACTAGAGTCACTCAATACATTTTTCTGTGTGTGGAACGAAACTTCGTGTAATTCTTTTCGGGCATCTAGAAATTTCATATTTGTGTGTTTCGCAAATATTTTTACGTATATTCAAACATGGCCGAGTAAATAACGCCCACTTCAAAGTTTAGTTTTATTGCCATGAATGTAAACATCGTCTTTATCACCTATGGACCGCAGATTTATCAGCATTTTCTGAAGTTGCCCGGTGGACTGACGTATGAAATGAACTGTTTTGTAAACTTTCCCAAATGCAAATATATAGGCGTAATGAAAAACAAAACGTGCTAACTGTGACTATTCTGGACAATATCACCGGACTTGCTGCTGGCGTACTTGTCGAGAATGGCTGAATATGAAATGACCTTTTCCTTCTCTCACCCGAGCACTCTGTTGATTTTACCGGCGATAACGCGACATTATAACGCTTATCTTATCAGCTGTTATTGAGCAAACATTTTCTGCCTATCTAAATCTAGTGGAGTCACCAACAAACACGACTACGCTATTTATAGAATGTTGTCCCATTCTTTTCACCCACAAATAGGAATGGATTTCAAACAATGGTTTTGGTGGGAAGTTAGTAGTTACGCAGCGTAAGCATGAGATAAACCCATGATGACGACACCCTCGAGATTGTGCTTTCAACCACCCTGTAGTTGAGGTTGGGCTGTCTTTGCCCATTTGTCACATTGTTGAGGCACCCACGTTATCTTCCCACTTAAGGCGCGGAAGTGAGATGAACAAGGCGTGTTGTGTTGAAGAACTCTTACGATTTTAACTTTTACCTTCTTCGTACGAACACGTTGTTCATTGAAATAAGGATAATGGCCTGATCTCTCCTTTCCAACTCATTTTCAAGTGGACTTCCTTAATTATGAACTCGCAGAAATCACAGTTTCGGATGCGGGCAGAGTTCAGCGGACAAATGAACACAGATTAAAGAACATAGAAGGGGCTCTTTGACCTTTGGTTTCTTATTGGATGATTGAGGATAATTCGTTTAAGTATTTTAGCAATTGATGAATATATCTTCCGGAAGGACAGTATTAGGGATATATATATTGGGACCATGAGTCTGTGTGCGTCTATGTGTGTTTATATTATATATGTGTATGTATATATATAATGAGAGAGTATATAACAAGTACTACAGTTCATGGATTCATGCAAGTATTTTTCATCATTTATTGATCAGCAGGCCACGATTACGCATTACTACCATAGACAGAGGAAAGCCAAAACATACCGTAGCTAAAATTAAAAATCACATTTGGTCCGATTCACGTTACAGCTTATGAAGAAAAAATAATCTCTTTCTTCACTTTCCAATGAATTTTGGCTCCTTTTCTGTGTCAGCAATGTGAAAAACAACCAAATACATCTAGGAAAGGGAGAATTTAGGAATTAAGGAGGAAACTGGGTAAAAGGAATAAGATAAAATTAGTGGAAAATGTAAATCAAACTACAAGGGGCAAATTAAATAAAAGCCAAGAGAAAGGCATGATAAGAGTGAATGGTAGAAGAAAATGGAGAATCAGTAGCGGAAGAGATGGAGGGGGGGATGGAAAATGCCATTTAGCCATTTCGCAAGACAAAATAACAAACTCGCCATTTAAACTGTACCCCGCAGTTAAATGGTAAACAATTATATCCAACAGTTGTGGTTCTAAATTTGCTTTTGGCAATTTGTGAATAGTATACTAGAAATAATTCGGTAATTTTCCCACAAATGCAAAGAAACATGACAAATCGTTAATCAAAGTTTTAAAGTTACAATGAGGGTAAAAATAACAGGAACATTACACTTCCACACACTTTTAATGTCCTACGACCATGATTTCGATACTGCGCATCATCATCAGGTAGTCGGGTAGTTTTAGGACATTAAAAGTGTGTGGAAGTGTAAATTTTCTGTTAATTTTTACCCTCATAATGAAGGAATTCCTCGAAGTTAAGCCTGAAACTGTTAACTTTAAATGTTACGGTTGGATGAACACTACAGGTCGCGATATTTTCGTCAAGGAGAATCATCATTGATTTTTTAGTGATTATTTCAGGAAACTCTCGAATTTCCGTTGCACGAGTTGACAAAAAAATTAAAAGTCATCCATTCCATATAGTATAGTTACAACAAAGTCTTCAAAGTCGTACTCGCCACGCCGGAATTCTAATCTACCTTACGGAAGGCTCATAGTAAAAATCCGGAGCTCATCATATCTTCGTCCGTCAGTCCCGTGAACAAAATCTATGTTTAACACGTTTATCGAATTAAAATGTTAATTTGAGAAACGTAAAATTTCGATCGAATAGGTCCCGGGAGCGACGAACGCGCGCGTTAAATCCAAATGCCACGGTTTGAAGGCCCCGCCTACGCAGTGGACATTGCGTGGACGTCAATGGAGTTCCCCCGCGGAAAACTTGATGACAAGGCTAACCGGAGTCCCAGCGTGTGTACAGGTATCGCCGGGAGTGTTTGGCAAATAAAATAAAATGAACCAACGAATAAAATACTAAATGAAAGTCATCGGGATAAAATGGAAAATTTTGCGAGTCAGGTTGACACGGGCTTTGAGGAAAGTGGGTGGGCCGCGACAATAACGGACAGGGAGGCGTGGGGGAGGAAGGGGGAGAGTGAGAAGTGGGGTGGATGACACGGGACGATGGGCGGGAAACTTTTCCACACACGTGCCTTTTCACCGGACGCTCACTTCCCATCCGCCGACACTCCTCCCCTTCTCGACGACGGATGCGGGAGATCTTTCCACGACTCCGGGGGGTATGGGATGGGGGGGTTCGCGGGAGGAGGTCACGTCTTCGACACGACCACAAACGTCACCCACGAGTCCACTTCACGACGACGATGGGTGAACGTGGGGGAGGGAGGCAGTAGGAGAAGGCATCAAACGAGACTCCCCGGGAGGTAGACGGGAGGGCGTCGGAATAGTGGTCGGAGGGGGAGGGCGATCGGATCGCATATCGATCGAAACAACTACTCTCCCCTACCCCGCATTCGAGATCCTCCACCTACCCCGTCTCCCCGCTACCCAGAGCCACGTTGAGTGCCCTCAGTCGCGGACAGGACGGAGAGAGGAATTGGAGGAGGTCGGCAGGGAGGGTGAGGGGCGAAAGGAGCGATCAGATATTTTTGAAATACTGGTCTTCCCTTAATTTCCTCCACTTCCCCTTCGGATGACGTCGTCAAACTGAGCGGTGGTGGGTTGTCGGTCGGGCAGATGTTCCGCGTTTTACACCGCGCGTTATGGGTGTAAGTACAAGCATTTATAACCACCTTCCGCAGCCTTCTCTTCCACCGGGACTTGACTGAGTCAATTATCCTACTGACGGTTGGGAAAGCTCGGCGGGTTGATGACTTCCTTAATTTCCGAATCCTCTGTTTGCATTCGTGTCTACGAGGATAAAATCATGTACTTTTTCTTTGAAGAGCAGAAGACAGATGGGGATGAACTGATCTCTTTCATCAATTATTCTTGTTAACCGTGCCCGTCCCACTGCAAGTCGGGCGAATTACTTTCCCCCTTTTTCTACCACGGAAGGATTCTTAGTTTTTACACCCAAGCATGACTGCTGACGAAAACTTCTCATTTCGCACATTCCTTATTCCTTTTTCGTCGTCCCATCGACTTCCTGTCACACGGCAGCACGTCCATAATTTAATCCGCACTATTCGAGCATGTTCGAGCTCAAAACATGGTTCTATATTTCTGTTATTAATTATAAAATATGAATTAATTTAGTCTCTTTTATTCTTTTCCCTGAAATTTAAATAACAAGCTCAAATGGGTCTCGTCCCACAAGGCCTGATCATGAAAGATGTGAAGAAAAAAAATTAATATGATTTCCACAAAAGCCTTATTAATGGGCTTTGAAGGTGATCATGACTGATAGATTATATTTATGACAATGGCTGCCAACAGTATCGAAAAAAGATGCATATTTCCTTGGTAACTACGGAGAGAGACTAAATCATCTCCATCGTGATTGCTACTATAATGTCTCTCAGGCACTTCAAGCTCATTTTTCCTGATTAAATCAACTTAATGTTATTAATACGTGGTACTTGCGTTTCACTTAAGATTCTAATGTAAGATTCTAAGATTGAAACAACATCACGGCTCAGTTGTTAGCTAATTTCATTTAAAAATCACAGTAATAAATCTGGAGGATATTTTGTTAGAGGTGAAAATAGACCTCAAGTAACAAAGAAACTGCGGTGTGTGTCTGTATGTGTCCACTGGGCTACCAAGCTACACAATAGCTTTATTTCCAGTAAGATAAATGAAAACATTTAAGGTGTATAGTCGGGCTTTCGGCACCTCTAAATATGAAACCCGTGCGAAGATAGGATAAACTAGCCAAAAAAACATTGATATTTTGGCGAATTTTTCATCTCAAAACTTGTCTACAAATTCCAACTGTCTTTACTTTGATCACGTCAAAATATTCCCCCATATCAATGAATTAGTAAATGTCTATTTTATTAAATATTTTTCTTTACATTAGAATTATATAAGGGTTTAAAAAGGACAAAAATGTGAGAACTTGGCTAGGCTCCTGCCTCGAATCACGGACAAATATTTATATTAAGGTTTGATTCTCGAGTTGGAAACCTCCATCTCTGTTACGTGGCGACGTGTCTTATATAGAAATTTCAATGCCTAAAAAATCACGGTATTCGGCAAAGTAATATGTACGTGTAACCAAACGAAGTAATTCAATTTCAATTCAATTTGGCCTATTTGATAAGAATCGGGCAATTTATTGATAGATCTCCTCTAGATCTCCACTAGACGGCAATATTCCTTTGTGACGTTTTCTATTTCTCTCCTGGAATTTACAGGCATTGCGATCACAAAGTCATCGGCGCAGGCCGTTCATCTGTAGTTTTCAGGAAGGGGTTGATTCAGTATGTATAGTTTACCCTCCTCAGCATTTCTTAAATGATGACCTCCTAAGGGTGACGTTTTGATTAGGGTACAGTATATAGTTCATAGCAATGTTCCAATGAAAAGGACCGAGTATGGATTCCTGTGATACTTATTTTGTAATGTTCTTTTCGGCTTCCAAGTTATTTAGTTATAATTTGGTTGCTTAATTAAACAAATAATTTTGAGCAAGTTCTACTATTGGTCCCGGGATTGTATAACTTTTGAGTTGGTCTATGTAATGGGGCCACGATAAGGAATCAAACGCTGCTTCGTAACCTATGAATAAGGGCACCTTGTACTTAAATTTAGGATTTTTGATTTCCAGTAGCAGTTAATCTGCAGCGTCTGCGTTGGATCCGCCTTTCCGGAATCCAAATAGGCTTTTGTGAAGTAGGTCCTCCTCAATTGCTTCTACAATTTTCATTTTGATGATTCTTTCGAACATTTTCCCCATTTCGGGGAGAAGTTTTATGGGTCTGTACGCCTTAGGATCAGAAGGGTATTTCGCTTTAGATTGAAAGATAGTGCATAGGACACCCTTTTTCAATGCTGCAAATATTTGTTTCTGCAACAGTCCTGTAGCAATCCAGTTAAGTAGTTGAGGATAACTGGCTCGGCTGCTTCGATCAATTCAGCGTCAATGCCATCTATGCCTGGGGCCTTTCTCATTTTCATCTCATGGATTGCGGTTCTAACATCCTCATCGGTGATGTCTATTTCCGTGCTTTTCAGGCAAGGGAGGTTAGCCTCACTCCTAATTACTTTCTGTTCTTCAGTTTGGCTTTCTACGGTGCCGTCCGAGACTAGTGTGTCGATTATCTTTGAAATGGTTTCGTTCAGGAATAGAAGTCCCTTTGGCGTTGGTCTTAGCCGAGTATGTTGGTGGAATTTAAAATTTTTCTCGGGCCATTTTATGTATTAACTCCCAGGATATTTCCTCAATGTTTGACCTAGAGAATTTCTCCCCGCTTTTTTCCTTGCTTTTTTGCACTTATTTTTTACGTTTCTCCTTTGCCTCAAAGTATCTTCTTTTTTTAATGGTGGGTGCTTCGTGGGTAATAATTTTTTGGTAGGTTCTCCGTATATGTCTGCAATTTAGTTTAAGCCTGTGAGGTTTCTCATTCCGCCACATTCTTACATTTCTTCGTGTCGTGGTCAGAGGGATCGAGGATAGAGTAGAATCTTGCAACAGCTCCGTAAGTAATCTCACGCGAGCTTCAATGTTGTTATTGCTTACATCCCATGACAACAACTCACATTTGTACCAATTGCTCCGTAATTATATCTCCATTAATTTGTTTCAGTTTGCTTCATTGATGCTATATCTTCCTTGGTAAGAGTTGTCGTTTTCTATAGTCGTACCAATCTGGTCTTTGACTAATCTACTGATGGAGAGTTCGGCATGAACCTCTGCACACGTCTCATATCTACATCGTGTTACTGATAGTTAGGTCTCTATTTGAGCAGCTTATTGTCGAACTAATTGCATACGGTTGCCATGGCTCGTTTAATATGTACAAGTGTACAGATCTTCTGATGTCATTAAGTCTTCCAATTCCCTGCCTCGGCCATTAGTTTCCTTACTGAACCATATTTAGTCCTTTGAATTAGTCTATTGCAACAACTATCCTTTTTTTTTGATTTTTTTTATCAGGCTCTTTAATTCTGTAATGTACTCTTCGATGTCTTCCGATGGTGGCATGTATCCGGAAATCAGTATCAGTGGTTCCCTATCAGCTCGAATTTTGGCCACTGCGAAGTGATTTGCTGAACAGGGCTAAATACTCAAAAACTAGTAGTAGTAGTTTTGAGGGGAGGCGACCGACAGCTAAGGTCATTTGCGCCATAGGGAATGGACAGGAAAGGATGAAGGGTGGAGAGAAACCCGGCGTCGGCATTAGCCTACTCTTTACGAAAGGCGCCAAGGGGTCCGCAGTTTAACGTCCCATCCGACGGACGGTGTACTCACTCAAAGTGCCCTCCACAAAGCACCTCAAGTAGGGATCGAGATACCTCTGAAAAATATTCAACACCGCCGGGATTTGAACCCGCGCCCTCAGGGTGGGAAGCCAGTACGTTAGCCCCCGCACCATCTCGATCCCCACTCAAAAACTGTATAACTTATGTTAAAGACCATGATGCTTGCAAAGAATTATTCTTTAGCATTTACTGGTGTAATGCGCATTTGTACTCCAAGTCCCGGGATTTTCCATTTTCTTTCATAACTTTTGCTGTACTCATATGGTTCCTGCCTCAATGTAATATCTAGTTCAAGATCCGAGGCTATTTTTCTCAATTCATTAGTATTGGCATTCGCCTGCTGAAGATTGATTTGCCCAATATAATATGATGTGGTTTTTAGTCCCCCTAAACGAAAAAGCATGGTAGACCGATTGCTTAGCATTTGGAGTATAAAAAATCGGAGACACCGACCCAATTCTCGTGCAACGCCCCCTCACCTGCACCACGGGGTCTTCGCATCTGTCTTGTGTCCCCCGAGCGACAAGAAATCGGGAGGAGGGGAGGGAAGGGAAGGGGTGAGGTCACCCCGAACGCAGTTGCCCTACCGCGAAATAGCCTGGGCAGCAGACGTCTCGAAGCAGTTCGAAGGAATAACTCTCCATGTGAGTAGGAAGACACCAGTGGATAGCAATTTTTGAGGGACGCGGAGAAGCAAACGCAGGGGGATCCGGAATAAAAGTACATGAAGTACTAACCTGTTTCCATGCGATATCACAAACTTTGATATCACCTTAATCGGTATATCACTTGCCTGGTCTATGAGAAGCCACCGGAATGAGGCAAGGCTTAGTTACATGAGGTGCAAAGATATCAAATAAAAAACAAGCCAGAAAAGATTTTTACATTAGAAAAAAGGAAGATGTCACACCAGGGGAAAATTAAAGTGAGCAGAATGGCATCGGTCTTTCTCAAGGGAGGAGGAAATTGCCAACAAATTAACAAACGAGCCTAAAAAAATAGGAAGCTTTTACACGAGACGTCAAATCGGATTAATGTTATTTACTAACTTGGATATTTTAAGAATAAATAAATAAGTATGGCAAATATCACTAAAAAGGATATATAAATGCATTGGATATGTTTAAAAGAAATAATCAGACTACTTAATGAGTGCAAAGGAGAGTTTGATTAGAAGAACTGTTAAGATTTAAAACGGGTTGTTAAAGGCGAAGCAATGAGGCAGTACCAAGTGAGAAAGTGAGCATCAATGAGTATAGAGATGACTGGAGAAGAATATCTTACGCGTTTAGATGAGTGAACTGAAAAGAGGCATTAATTCATATCTATGGCTTTTTATTTAGGTGGTATGTGTCCGAGGAAAATAGGAGTTTTATTTCATCTTGATTTTTTTTACAAAGATTGCTTTATTTGTTTCTAATTAAACTCATTGGAATTATGAGTAAGAAATTTCATTTAACCTGTCCATTTTCTTGGCGTAGAAATGTTAGTTGACAGTATTAAATATGGAGGAAAGTGGAGGAATCGTCATAAGCAGTCACTAGTTTATCAAAAGTGGCATCCGCTTAAAATTGTCCGAACATTATCATTATCACAAGCTTTCAACTTTGAATTGTTTCATGCCAGTTTTCTAGTTCACTCTATGATCGACGCACATATCTCTTCAAATCTTCATGTGCTCTTAAGTCTTTTAACTCTTTCATTCACTCCTTCTTTTCCCTGCCTCAATATACGGTGAGTAGACATATTATTTCTTTATATTGTATATTTTATTATAACCTTCTGTAAAACTGCTACAGTTCAAAGTGGGTTATCTTACAGTTACTCCTATTCTTGGCAGCATCCACCATGAACTTGTCTCTTCATGTACCATTTCACAAAAGCGGTTGAGGAAAATAATCTTAATCAGCTAAATCTTGGAGTAGCGTTGTTATAATATGCACTAGAGTCCAGTATGATCACAAATGTTCTGCTCGACAAAAACAGAGGGTGTTATTGTCAATCCCTGAACCCATGACTAAGCTAACATGATTGTCGAAACTTCAAATCTTTTCGCGGCCGTGGACTTCCTATTTTATGAAGCAAAACTGAGACAATACAGCGATGTGACTTCATCCGTCGGAGGACGTAAAACACGATATATGGGACAACGAATCAATCATCAAGAGTATAGATCGAAACTTGCACAAAATGGATCTTTTTCAATTAATTTGGATTTGAGGTATCGTTCTTTACTTTCCTTAATCAGCAGTCCTTCAGAAAATATTTTCGAGTCAGTACGTTGGAAATTCCTCAACTAGTCACTGAGTTAATTATACCTTTTATTATAAAACTTAGTCAGATATAACTTTTGGATTAGATCACGGAAATTACTGGTCGACAAATCCACCCATTTAACCAAAACGATATTGGAGATTGATTTTCTCTGCTAAAAATGTAACCTTCTTACGAAGCAAAGTTATTTCACTGCTTGCAGTTATTAAAATACTCCGTCCTGAATAAACCCTTACGCTCCCGGAGCAATATTATTCCAGCAGTGAATTCTAGGGAGACCAAGGGTTCTTTGGAAAAATTCACCAAACCGAACGTCTACCCTGTCCCTGAGTCCCTGAAATTTGGGAGTTCGTACAGCGTGTGAGAGGCGAGAATTTCGCCGAAGGGAGGGAAGAGGAAAGGTAGGAATGCAGGGGAAGCGTTAAAGGTCATGAGCCAATAGAGCCTCCTATATAGCAATCGTCGGATTAGCCAAAACGCCCTATTTCGTGGAATATTGGTATTCTATTGTTAATGGATATTAAAACCTCGATCGAGATATGGAAATAGCTCCTACTATTTTTATTTTCAAATTCTGCAGGCGATCAATTTTGCGGCTACTGCCATCTCTTATACGGACTTTCCTCCTGCTGTAGTTTGACTAGAGACTTTCTTGATTTATATATTTGCTGGAAAAATACATCTACTGACTGAAAATAAAATAGCTTCAAAGTTAGGGAAAAATATATGCAATTCAGTTTTTCAAAACTGATCAAAGAAAATAAATACAAATTTGGCTCTAATTTATGCTGTTCTACGCGAAATATTCATATTATTTCATTCATATCGTCTTTGAATTTTGTAAGGCTTAATGAATATACTATTATTGCATTAATTGATCACCTATTATTGATAGAGCTTGCGCGCATATCGTTGGACAAATTTTCTCTCATATGCGTTACAGATTGATGGTTAGCGTTTATCCTTCACTCCTTAGTGTGGAGTATGAAGAATACTCAAATAAATCACGATGCTTTTATTAAAATAGTAACAATTGTAACGAAAAGTCTATCACGTTATTTAATGACAGGTCGCACTTTCAGGATTAAATATACTTGATTAAATAAATAAAATTTTCATTGCACACGTGGAATGATTGAAGATAGTTGTCTTCTCGTTGTGTGTGAAATAAGAATCTATTCGAACTCGGGATTTATTTTAATGATTTCAAGATAGTATGCACTGCGGGATATAGACTGCTGTTCATTAACACTAGCCGTATGTCCTTTTGTATAATGGTTCTTACTCCGGCAATGGGCTCGGTGATAATTAAAAAAAAAATATGCTGTACCGTGGATTCACCACTAAGTTACTACTTGTGATTGCTGCAGCACTGCTTCAATCTACTTATTTACTGACAGCGAGCACATGACAATTAATTGAAATGAAAAAAAAACAGATTGAAATTGAAAAAATAAAATTAAAATTATGAGCAAATGCAGAAGTAGGCCAAGAAAAAATGTATTAAAAAATTTGAAAATTTTCAAAATGGCTATGAGGAGTGGTAGATATTTTCCCCGATGGAGGCAAGATTTTCCAATTTGGATCTTGCTACGCACCATGACCTTTAAACGAATAACATCGGCATATAATAACCAATCTATAAATTTAGAGTCTCCTCCTTGCAAATATGTCAATCATATCCCAATTATAACATAATAAACCAGCATATGTACAAGCATTGTTAAATTTACGTTGGTGATTTCATATTTTTTGTATCAAATTCGACTAGACTAGCAGCTAAACCAGCTGAAATTGCGATTTATTTCGATTATATTTTATTTGTTTGGTTGTGATTTCATGTTCCACACATATGCCTTCTAAATCGTCTTTGCCATTCACCTGATAGAAAGTAATTCTGCATTAAATTATTCTCATAAATATCTCCTAGAACTTTCTCCGTCTTCAGTCCCGGCAGCACAGCTCTCCCGCATCCCATTTCTCAGCCAATCTTAGGAAGAATTCAATCCGTCCATCCTGACGTCAATATCCTTACGGGTATCCTCTCCTCTTCTTATTGATCAAAGGTTTAATTTCCTTTCAGTGGCAGGGGCTTCCGTTCTTTCATATTTTCAGCTTTCTATTCTCAACTTCTAAATCTTCTTCATCTGCCATTATTATTTGGTAAACGTATCATGATCTATCCCTCTGTTTTGCATCTTTAACAACGTACAATCTTTCCAATCAATCTTAACGACATGATTGTGTCTTGTTGACATCTCTATTCGTAGTTTTCTCATACTAGATCCAGCTGACAGGTAATGAGCAGAGTTTTTAAGGCATCAGTAGGACGTACCGTGAAAACCACAGCTGGATTGATCTCTATACGCATTCATAATATAATTTTTTGCAATGCATTCCATGCAAAGTTTGCATGGGATTTAAATTAGATAAGATATGTGTGTATGAAACAAACCAATACACAGAGCAAAAAATATACGAAATGAGATGAGAGGGAATTTTGAATAATACCAAACCAGAGAGAGGATAGGAGATTACGAGGAAGATATTTATTCGTAAAAGAAATCACCTTACTACATGCACTAAATTGTCCAGAAACCTGCATAGATAATCACCCGCGAGCCGAGAATCGAGGGAAATACGTAAATATTAGTCACGTTGGTCTTCAGTGGGTGGAGGGCATCCAGACCTTGCAGAGCGACGTTAAACTAACAGAGTTCAAATGCTGCCAGCCATGGAATGCAAACCAATTCCCAGTTTTTAACGAAACGGTGACTTCCTACGGACTTCTGCAAACGAAAAAGCACATTGGCAAATAGAGGAGGAATTTCGGAACAGTATGTAAATCACAATCTTTTTAATTAAAGTCCAAGTGTCCACAAAATTTGTAAGCTACTTTATTTAGCTGTAGAAAATTATTAAATTCATCTCCAACAAAGCAGATTGTGCGAATAAATAAACAGTAAATTTTCAGCAACCATGACGAAAAAAAAGAGATTACCATTTCCTAATGCTATGCCATGTAAATTTCGCAGCTACAACTACCGCTCTATCCATCCCATTTTTTTGCAATTATTAAAGCTTTTTAGAAATGCTTGGAGATTAACGCTGTCATTTCAAAAGTGATTCAATACATGCTTTTGAAGCCTCTAGTAGATGCAAAACCTTTGAGGGAAAATCTAAAAGTAATGAAATAAGAATATAAAACGAGAGGAGAGTTTTATGTTCGCATTTAATTGGACTCCACGGTAATGGGTGTTTGTCGTACCTTTTTTGCTGGAATTTTACATCAACCATTGAACTATTTCTCGTTAGACACGAAGGCGAGCACTCGCGAGGAAATGAAGAGGCAAGTAAGTGAATGAGGTGGTGTGGAACGTTGGAGAAAAAAAAGAAAAAAAAAATCGTATTGCTTGACTTGATCGACGTTTTAATCGTCAACCCATTAGGTAGGACGTTAAATCAGTGGATTAAAGGTGACTTCCCCATTAAAAACACGAGTCCAAGGTGAAAGGTAGCATGTCAAGGTCGTTAAAATGCTCCTTATCAGCAGTAGAGCACACTTCAGGGGTGTGGCGGGCCGCACCCACGCTCAGGGGAAAGGGCGCGGTGGAGAGGGTAACCGAGTGGGAGGAAGGGACGGGAACAATATTAAATTATTTTACCCAGCTGCATTATTTCACTCCGCTCTAAGCGCTGAAAAACGAGAGTGTAAAGTTCCACCTCACCTCAACTCGCATGCGTGGGTAAAAGCTGCTCTCAACCGCGGGAGATGGAAGGGTGGAAGGACTATTTTTTCTACAACCACACGGTACTCTGCAAGCCACCGCTAGGGTGTGTGGTTGGGGGAAATTCAATATCAGGCATTTGACTTAAAAAAATTAAGTTTGTGAAATTTTTAGTCACAGTATACATTTGCGAAACAATTTCAATAAGGCAGATTATGAAACTAAAGGTACATGCACCGCGGTGTCTACGTGAGATATGCTTCTCTACGCATACGAGAAAGACAAATTTTACTTACACCCACTGGCACACATGCTACTGCTTGTGAAATACTATGGTAGCAGCAAATTTATGTTTTAAAAGTTAATGGCGGAATCAAAAGAATGACCTTTGAATGATTACTGAATCAAAGTTGGGTTTTCAACCTTTGCCAATTGTACTCATTTCATACTCGTAAATAAGAAGCGTTTTCTCGCAGGTAGAAACGGGAGGCAAATTATTTTAAACAAGAAGTGAAAAAAAACACTGACTTCAAAGTTGAAGAGGGTAAACAAGGCAAGCCGAACGGTGGGCTGAAAATATGGAGATGAGGAAAACACTCGTTTTCAAATTAAAGATACTGGAACAAATAAACTAAGACTATGGCGAAAAGAAACAAACGATTAGAAAACAAATCTCCCGGTTACTTTTTACATTTGGCTATCAGCCCATGACTCTGGTTTTTGTTTAGGTTGAATATATCATTCATTAACTCTCAGTTTCCATATCAATAGGCCAGTTACGGAACCACTAAATCCTTGAATAAAAGCATATTAGAAATGATTATGTTTACATCCCCACATTCATTTAGTGTTTGCGCCAGTGTTACCTTGTTCTCCAAGAATGAAATGTGAACTGTCACTGCATAAGACGTCGTGCTCTGTCCGAAGCCGAGAGATCCTGGAGTCTCCCGCCGAGACGAACTCAATCCTCCCTCGAGGAGGGAGATATGGTGGAACGTCATAATAAGCCGACGCGGGATTTATAGCGGCGGATGGTAGAAAGATTGTAGCGAAGAGCGCTCGTTCTCGGAAAGCGTGTAGCTTTAGGTGAAAGAATTTGGGACCGGGGGCTGTCTCGTCATAAAAGGAAGAGAGAAGAGAAAAAAAGGCAACTTCCATGCTTATTTCAGCTCTCAAAAAGTCCCGCCGGTAATAATTAAGATCCTTATCAAAAGATGAGGTAGCAACAAAAACGTTTACTTTGACCCAGATCAGTTTAGAGAGGGTAGGGAGAGGAGTGGCACGATATCAGTAATGTTAGCATTAGGAGTAGTAGTTTTTAGAAGAGGCGACTCACACTTGAGGTCATTTGTGCCATTAGGGATAGATGGGAAAGGAGGAAAGGTGGAGGGAAACCCGGTGTCGGGATACGCCTACTCGTAACGAAAGAGTGCCAAGGGATGAACAGCTAAACTTCCCATCCGACGGACGGCGTAATTACTCAAAGTGCCCTTCACGAAGCGCTTCAAGTAGGGCTCGAGTTACCACTGAAAAAATATTTGCCGCCTCTGGAATTTGAACCCAGGTCCTCTGGGTGGAAAGCCAGTACGTTAGCCACCGCAACATCCCGATCCCCGATAGCATAAGTTAAGGGGAACAAAGAACACTTCGAAGTCATTGTTGGCGTATATTCAGAAAATCATTTCTACGAAGAAAAATGAGCAAGTTAAATTCTCATTAAGAGATTAGAGTCAAAGATTAGATAACTTAGCATGAATAATTTTGCGCATGAATAGTCTAAAATGGTGGAAATAAGTAAGAGGATGGGACAATACTGTTCATTTTCGCTCATGTATTTAAACCGGCATAGAAGAAGGGGAAACAGCAAAAGAGCTTGAAAACGTTGAAAGCCGATGGCCATAAGGAAGCTGTTGACATTTGAGAAAGCCAATGATGAACACTTACGAGATCGATGCGAATGGCATTGAATGGAGATTAAGTACGTGTGAGCGATCGCCAATGAAATTAGATTCTGAAGGAATAGCCACGCCAAGGTAAACGTTGGAGTACCGATGAAGGCTCACTTAATTTCTTCTCCGTATGGCTATGTAAACAGTATGTTCGGTACACAAATTAAAGGTAAATACTGGGTAATCACGGAAAAGAGGTGACAAAATACTTGTATTCATTTTGGCCGTCACGAAAGGGAATACATATCGTGAAACTCTATGAATAAGGTAACAATATGCGATATTAGGTGAGGGGTGTAACACTAATATTGTTCTTATGTGTAAGGAAGTTAACTTACACAAACCAAGGAAAATGTAATTTCTACGACATGGTGCTGTAAATGATCCTCAACAAATAAGTTCATGATTTAAGAAGAAAATGAGTACTTAAGGAAAAAATAAATTTTTGCAAGAGGCATTTCGAATGCGACACAAAGGGTATCGGGGAAAGTCAAATTAAATACGAGCGCCGAGTCTTACCAAAACCAACGTGTATTATACAACCTCAGACACACCTTATTACACAGCCTTTGACCCTTGGTAACCTAACGCGAGAACGGACAGCATTAGCACGGCGGAACATTACCTGGGATAAAGGCAGGATAGATGCGGTCACGAGACTCGTAACCCAGGCAGGGTCCCCTTCCGAAGGTAAGGTCCGACGAGGAGTGCGGGAGCGGCGAACGTTATCACAGACACTGTAACACGGGCAAGGCCCTCTTCCGTTGGAAAGTAAGCAATAAAGACAGGATAGACGCGGTTACTAAACTCGTAACCCAGGCAGGGGGCCCTCGTCTGAAGGTAAGTCAGCCGTAGGGCACACTGTCGCGACAAGCGCAACACTGCCGAAACCTCGCGTCCCACTGGTCACCTCCAGATAACCAACTGACTGCTTCTCGCTCCGCGACCAGGGATTTTACACCCAAATTTAGGAGCCAGGAATGAATACTATGTTGCATACTTGCGACATTGTATCTTTGGTCAATTGGGAGATTCGGAGGAGCCGGGGAAGGAATACTATGTCGCATACTTGCGACAAAATGCTTTCAATAATATAGAATAAACAGTTTACTTTCAAACAAGATGATTATTCGATTGAATGATGAACAGTAGTTCGTTACGAATGCTACGAATAGTCCTTAATCAGTCATTTGAATGTCAAACCCTGGGACTTAGAGCGTTAAACGGCATTGATCGACCTCTAATTATATATAATATAATATAATTTATATTTTCGACTGTCATTTCCAGCAAACCGCTAATTCCATTGTTGTTACCTATATGCTAGATTTCATATATTAGGGCCAATATTTGAAGTTAATTAAATAACGCTTAATTTTAACTGTAAACGTAGTAAAGGACAACCTACCAGGGGTCAAGTTTACTTTAAATCAACTAGAAATCACCTAGAAATGCTGCAGTGGAAAGAATAATATCTTTAATGATTTCCTAATATTTTGATGTCTGAAGACATACAATACATGTTCTAATAATTTAAGGGATGCTACAAAGGCAGTTGAGTAGAAAACACAGACTGCGTAATTTATAATTATATACGTATAACATCTATTTTAATTTGAAAATCCGAAAATATCTGCCTTGAATCTTTCTCCACCCAAATGATTCGGTCTCGCAATTTGCCTAAATTAACTTTGGGTATCCAATACGCATTAGTATGGGTAATAAACTAAATAGATTAGGTAATCATTTTATGTATTCTACATCAAATGTAAATTTTCTATAATTAAGCTACTTATTTGAATTATGGTCGATTATTCATCAAACCTTTTATGATATAGTAGTTAAGCGTGAAATATGCATGCAATATTTAGTAAATAATTTTTTAATAAATAATGACAAAATTCAAACAATCTTTTATATTGTTACAAAAATTTTGTACTTCAATATATATAGGAAAATTACATTGAATTGTTAAAACTTAAGATTAAAACACTTTAGTCCGTAGATACATAAACTTGCTAAGTAATGAAATAATTAACCAGCGTAACCCCTTGATACTGAGTTATTGAGAGTCATGGATAAAAGATTGTCATGACAGAGAATGGTGTGACTCATGAGTGCTTTTATGGCAATTATTTACCAAAATTAATTAGAGCGAATGAACTTTGTGGAAGAGTAATTTAAACTTTCCTCACTTCCTTGTTTTAGCTTAAGGCTACATTTTCAATAACCCCTGTTCCATAAAATATCCTTTCAGGGTAAAATATTGTTTTCGCATTTTTAATGTCTTTTGAATGTATGAACACTATTAGTTGATTAGTTTTTTACGAAGAGCAAATAATTTCCTGATATGTGAAATTTCAGTGTTTTCAGCGCGAAACACTAAGGAAAAAATCTTTTCATTTTAAAACCACAACAGGAATTTCTAATATCTCTCCATGAAGAAAAATTACTCGCCTCTGACAGTGAACTGCTGTATCTCTCCGTAATCGATCCTCATATATCTGGGCACCATCTGGGGTGTTATGATAGTTTTCTAAGTGCTAGGAAAACCTTCAAGTTAACCCCATCATTCTCCAACGCTTAATTAAAAACCATATCATATCAAGGCAAACTTGGGGTTTTATTATATTATTCCTAAAATTAATTTTCAATGTATACATTTAATTTTACAAAGCTTTACATTTGCAGAGTCCGCATAATGTGTATGAAAAACATCACTGGCAATCTTTTACAATATTTATCACATTTTAATTATAATCCGCATTAATGAATCATAAATTATAATATATATTTTACAAGGTTTATGCATCTCATGTTGTTTGAAACAAGGTGTTTTAAATCAATAGAGCCATTAAAAGGGAAACGGGCGAAAAAAATGGAGTAAGTTCAGTATTTTTTTCGTGAAGTGACAAGTAATATTTCTACTGATTAAATTGCGGCAGCATGGAGGAAAATGCCATCAAAAAAGTTGAAATATTCATAGTCGGTTAGTTTACGTCCTGCCACCCTCCCAGGAGCCAAAAATTGATACTATTTCAAAATTTGCTGCAAAAAATGGTAATTTCTTTTAAAGTTTCAATTAATTATATAATAACCAATCTCCAAGTCAAATATGCGAGGGAAATTCGAAAAACTCAGAAAATGGTTGGAGAAAATAGGTTGTGAAATGTTCAAGGCGTGATAGAGTTAAGAGCGTTTGGAAAGCGATGTGTAGGGAAGAAGATAATGAGCTTTTTAGAGAGCAGGAAGACAGGCATTGGTTCAAAAAAACGAAGAAAGAATTAAAAAGTTCCTAAGGTAATTTAAAATTAATAATTTTTAGGGATCCTCCAAAACGTACCTTTAAAATATGTAGAATTTCATGAGATCATTAAGTTGTAATATTTCATTGGTTAGTTTATTCTTGCATTCAAATTGACTTTCCCAATGTATACGGCTGGATTGTAGAAAGTTCAAACCCCATAGGAAACGTCTTTTTAATAGAGGTAATGAGGCATTTGCTTTACTGAGAGTTTTTTAACATATTAGATAAGAAGAAACATATTTAGCTGACTCAATTGTTACTTAAAAAAGTCCAGAATCGTTATGATTTTACCTCACGTTACGCAAATACTGGTGTACTGGGCAAAGAACTGATAACAGTAAATAATAACAGTAATTACTGGGAAAACACTGATAACTATAAATGATTAGCCTAAGACACAGAAATTAGGATTATAAATATAGTGCGTTAAATTTTTTCCGTTTAATTTGTAATTATTCCATGTGATTTGAGACAGAAACGCACTATTTGAGAAAGTGAGAGTTTTCAAAATTGTTAATATACATATTTAAAACATATACTATATATCTTGTATAACTCAAGAAAAAAATATGAGAATTAAGGCTAATTACCTATAAATAAATTGAAAGCAATGTTGTTTTTCAATACAGTAAAGAATATTGCGGTATTTCTAACTTCATTTAATCATTGCAGCCTCTTCAGTATTTTAAACTAATTTTCTAAAATTATAATTTTTGCCTAAGACCATCAAGATTATTTTTATGAATTGTAATGAGCACGAGAGAAGTTTTAGAAGAAATTTGAAGTGGTAAAATATATTGAAGCAGAAGAAAACAATGACACTATGATATGGCATTGAAAATATATACGGGATCGAGATGCGGAGGCTATCGCACTGGCTTCCCACCCAAAGGGCTCGGGTTCGAATCCCGGTGGCCTCGAATATTTTTCAATAACATTTCTTATTTGATTCCTACTTGAGGTGCTTTGTAGACGGCACTTTGAAAGAGTATGCCATCTGTTGTATGGGATGTTAAGCCGGGGACCCCTTGGCGCCTTTCGTTAAGAGTAGGCTAATACCGACGCCGGGTTTCTCTCCACCCTTCATCCTTTCCTGTCCATTCCTAATGGCCCAACGTACTTAGCTGTCAGTTGCTTCCCTTAAAAACTACTACAACTTGAAAAATAATATTTATTCAGGGTATGTTCCAAAACTAATGCAATTTTTTTAAGTAACTTATTGGGAAGATTTGCCCAAACAGTTAACATTATTCAAAGTACTGCCCTTGAGCCTTTACACATTTTTTCCGGCGACTCTGCCATGAACGGTACACGCCCTGGAAGGCGTCTTCGGGGACCTCTCAAGGCCTTCGTCTTGGCTCATTGAATCTTTTCCATGGTCGAAAAACGAGATCCTTTCAGGGCTGCCTTAAACCGAGGGAACAAAAAGATGTCTACTGGGGTGACGTCAGGTTTATAGGGGGGTTGGGGTAGCGTTGGCACCTGGTAATTGGCCAAGAACTCGCGGACTTGTGACGCGTTGTCGTGATGGAGTTGCCAGATAGTGGATATGTCTTTTCTCGTCCTGATAACCCCTTTTCGGAGTCTTTCCAGCACATCCACGTAGTAGGCAGCGGTAAATGTCTGTCCTTGAGGAACAAACTGCTTTTGGACCACTCCTTTATTGTCGAAAAAGACAATGAGCATAATTTTCACTTTCGATTTGCTCATTCTTGCCTTTTTGGGCTTAGGGGACTGGTCGATGTGCCACGCAGAGCTTAAGCGCTTTGTTTCTGGATCGTATTAAAAAACCCAGGTTTCATCACCAGTGATGACGTTGTCCAAATAATCAAGTTCATTTTCAATGCGTTGCAGAGGTTCACTTGAAATCTCCTCTCGGTTGACCTTTTGGTAGTCTGACAACACCTTGGGCACAAGCTTCGCGCACAGTTTCTTCATCGCTAAATCTTCAGTAACAATGGGAAACACAACAATATACGACAAGTTCACTTCATTAGCAACCATCGTGATACTCAATCGACGGACAGAGCCAACAATTGTCGAATACGAGCCACATTGTTGTCGGTTTTACTGGTTGACGGCCACCCAGAGCGTTGATCGTCGTGAACCTTTTCCCGGCCCTCATTAAAAAGGCCTCTAACCACCTCAAAACGTATGACTTTGACAGAGCAGAGTCTCCGTATGCCTCACGAATCATTTTTTTAGTCTTCTCAAGAGATTTTTTCAGTTTAGCAGAAACTTAGTAATCGCGTAACGTTGCTCGATCGTTAATTTCATTTTTTTCTTGACACGGCCGGCGCGTAGAGGTTTATAATAACTGACATCCTACCGCTTTCACAGCTTAAGGAGCACCGAGATTGGTTTTCCGGCAAACTTAGCGTCCCCCCCCCCCCCACCCCAAGTGGATTGATAACACTTTGACCAAAAGGCGCAGCGCGGGAAATTCAATTGCACTACTCTCGGAACTCACCCAGGAAATGTGGGAGGAAGAGTCTATATGGACTAATTCGTAGCATATGCGATGAAGAAATCTGGCTGGAAGACTTTGTGATATCAGTGTTAGTTTCTATTCCCAAAAAAGTAAAGGCTACATTATTTGAGGACTACGGAACAATAAGTTTGATATCCCACGTAGCTAAAGTTGTTCTCAGGATCATCAGCAAGAGGATGGAGAGCACGAAAAATGATTACTCAGGGGATAATCAGTCTGGGTTTAGAAATGGGAGAGGTACACGCGATGCCCTTGCAGCCACGAGATCACTAATCAAGAGGATTATACGTAGAATACAACCAGAACGTATTTTCCTGTTTCGTAAATTTTGAAAAGGCTAGAGTAAATTTTGAAAAGGATAGAGTGAATTAGGAATAACTAATGAGTATATTGCAGAAAATAGGAATAAGTTGGAAGGACGAGAGGCTTATTCGCTACCTGTACATGTCTCAGACTGCCCAGGTGGGAGTGGAGAACGGAGAGTCCGGATGGGCAGTGTTAGGAAGAGGTGTATGGCAGGGTTGTCCATTATCACCGGTGCTGTTCAACTATGTGGAGGAAATGATCAAAGAAGCATGGGAAAACTGGAGATAGGAATGGAAGTGGGCGGGGAATTCGTAAAATCAGTTAGGTTTGCTGATGACCAAGCTTTAGTTTGTCAGTCAGCCAAGGGGTTACAAGCATTGCTGAGTGAGTTGGAAATTCAGTGCGACAGGTATGGAATGAGAATCAATATTAATAAAACAAAGGTTATGCGATTTTCTAGAAAGAAAAAGGCTAAGCTTAACATTAAAATAGGCGGGCAAAAACTAGTGCAGGTGGCACAGTTTACGTATATCAGAAGTTTTTTATACCAAAATGATGGGGACATAAGGAGAATAATTGCACTACGCAAAGAGGCTTTCACAAGGAGGAGGGGTTGGATGGCAGGGACGTGGAGTAAGGATGTTAAGAAAAGGCTCGTCAAAATTTTGATATGAAGCGCAGTAACGAACGGCGCGCAAACATGGTCACTGAAGCAAGGGTATAGACGTAGATTGGAAGCTTTTGAAAAACTTTTGTGGAGAGGGATGGAGAAGGTGAAATGGATCGAATGGAAACAAACACGGAAGTTCTAGGTGTGGTGGGCGAGGACAAGGGATTGTTGGGAGATATCATAAGGAAGCAGGAACAATGAATGAAAAGCATATTGATCGGCAATGGGATGTTGAAGACTGTAATAGAGGGGATAATTTTAGGCAAACGAGGAAAAGGCAGGAATAGGATAGGAATGTTTGGACGGGATGATGGGAGGAAGAAAGAACTCGGAGATGAAGAGGGACTTTAAGAGCCGGATGTTGGGTTGTGTTAGGAGAAACGAGACTTACTTGGTAGCTCGTGCCTATCCAAAAAAACCACCCTTACCGGTAGATTACCTATTATATACGTATACTAATATACATTATTTTTTCAATACCATTTCGTAGCGTCACTTATGTATTTTTAGGAAACAAGTCAAGTTAGAATTTGGCGAGGACACCACTCCGTTTATTATACCATCTTGCAAGTCGTAATTGATAAGGTTGGTAATAATAGTGCATTGTTAAATTGAATCATTGAAAGATTGTACATCTTTCCTGATTGAATTTTTAACAGGTCTACGTATCTCAGCTATAAACTGGGCCATGCTGTTTCAATTATTCTTATCTTACAATCGCAATATGTGGCAGTATATTACGTATAAAGCAAGAGAACTCTGAATAGCAAACCCAGGTTCACTCAACTGGTATTGTGGCGTTGATGACTATTGTCAACCATAATTCTCTTAAGAATTCTAGCAATTTAATAAATTGCCTCTGCTCTTTCATACATATCCAAAAAAATGAAATGAGATTTTACTCAGCATGACGTCCACTCAGAATCTCATGGCAACGATCGCAGAAAGAATTATTTCAATATTGTCGATATTTCATTCGATAATATGACGCATAGTCATAGTAACTTGTTCTTTTCACTCCCTTCAGTGCTATATCTTCTCTAGAATTCCTATATCCTTCCGAAAAGGTTATGAAACAACTCATATTAAGTAGGGTAGGTTTAGGTTGCTATATCAATTACAAAATTGGTAACCTTGTACGTACCGAAGCGGGCAGGCGAGGAGGATCGATGAGTTCAAAGTCTGCTAATTTAATTTAATATGCTGAAGACTATTTTTAAGGATTAGTCTGCAAAAATATCATGCATAAAAATAACCTGAATGTTTACGCCAATCAAAGATTTTGCGTACATTCTGCGCATTTGAATCGCTTTCAACAGTCACAGACAGTGGGCGCTTCGCCTCCTTTTACCTTCCGTCGACGCGCTACCGAATCCACCCAACGTTTTCTTTTTCGAAAGAAGAAATAAAGACAGTCGAAGATAGGTGACGATTTTTACTACCCCAACTGAATCGTGGAAAAAAGGATGTTGATTCTCATTGAAGCCGAATAAGGGCAATCTTCGGGCAGCCTAACAGTCGAGAAATCTCTCTCAGAGCTTACGTGCTACGGAATGCGTCGAACCCTACCTTTAAGGCCGAGTGGGAGAAGGACGGAACACTGGGTGCCCCTAAGGGTACCGGCAACCAGATAGTCGAGTCGATATTGATTGTTCAGTGACTATTGACGTTATTCAACAGCGTATTAACACGATGTCACCTCTCGACTTTTGTTGCGTCAACAGGCAACCATATTATCTCATCTGAAATAACTGGATAATTTTTAGTGTCACACTCCTTTCGTTACAAATTTAATGATTGAATACCTTCAATTGAGTATTATCACTCTGCATGTTATCTAAATAACATAATCATTGCACAATCCAAATTAGTAATGGAAAATATACGAGTAGTTGTCAAAACATCACTGAAGCGATCTAAGAGGATTCTCCCCAGTATTTTGTGCTTGGCCTCGATGAGCTTTAAGTGAGCTTCTTTCACACATTAAATGAAAATTTGACGAGTAAAATTGTACAAGCGTCTTGCATAATCAAACTTTGCCCTGGGTTATAGCTCATATTGTGTTAATATTGATGAAATCCACTGATTATATTTTTGTTAAAGGAATTCAAAGTGACAATTTAGACATCAATTTAGTACATTTACATTCGTTCCGTTTGATTTCACAATTTTCCATTCGATTTGAGATTGAAGCGTACTTCGTGTATTTAGGAATGCGAGAATTTATGATAATATTCAATGCACGGCAATGAAAAAAAAAATTTATCTTTAAAATTTCAGATCGCGTGCGTCCCAAGCAATGAAATTCACTTGAATTGATTTACAAGTTACTTTGAAGAAGTTTTCACTCTGTCATAGAATCTTTAATGGAATAGTTGAACACTATAAGAAAGAAAGCAATGTCTGTAGATTTAATACTATAAGCGCTGAAGTAAAAAACGCAATGTATCTTTCCATCGATTTTTATTTAATGCTACTAGTTTCAACGCATTGACCTCATCATCAGGTACAATGTCTTACAGACAGGTTGGTTACACATGTGTATTCATGAGTGGAGGTGAAGAGGATGGCTGGTTGGGTTGAAGATGGTGAAGATGTTGGAGGGGTAAGGGAAGGTGGGCTAGGGCGGTTGGGGGGAGGTGAGTTTCGAGGAGAGTGTCGGCAGAGCGGGGCGGGGTAGGAAATGCTACTACTATTAGCATTTTTTCGGGGTTGATCGCATATATTATGCAGCTCCCGGTAAGCGATATAGAACTTCGTGGAACGAGAAAATTTCGTGTTAATACTAGATTAGAGGTGTTTGAATTTCGCGCTTACCATTAAATGACGGCATAATACACATGCGGGAAAAACCAATACGTTATTTATTTTGGAGATATCCTATCTCATACGAACAACTTCAAGATTTGAAAAGAGCAAACAGAACACACCATCATGTATTGCCATTCCAATGGTTTAAATCGCTGAGCGTGTATTTCACGAAACGAGAGTAATGATTGCCTAATTGCATTTTGTATTGAAGACATTTTCGCGCGGGGTTCTGAACTAGAAATTTGATTGAACATACACTGTCTAAGCCGATTCAAATTGAACATGATCGCGGTAATGACGTCATTTATATCCAAGTTTCTTGTGCAAATTTTCTTGAGCAAACTTCGGGGAAACATATGACCAAGTGAAAGGGTTTTTGGTCTCACCATACATCGCATATGCCAGGGTGTAATATTAACCAGGCAATGCTGCTTTGAGTAGAGTACATTCATTCTTGCTATTCCGCCGTGAGCCTTCAGATACGACGTTCATCATCAAGTCAGTAGGATGTTTTTGTTTGTGATGTTATTATTAGATAAAGCTACCCTCCTACGTCAGTTCTCGTATGCCTGTTTTCACTACTATGTGGACGGGAACGTTGCTGAACTCATGAGTAACACAATCGACCTTCTTCCAGCGAGAAAACCTCGTCATCGTAAGATGTGGGCATTAAATTGTTGTACATTAATGCCACGACGTAACGACCTTCTAGAACACTACTGGGTATGGATAGGCCTCACGGTCCTATCCATACTCATTTCCTCACTTGTTGAATAAGTAACTATTCTGAGAGTTAATTTCCGTCAGTAGGGTGAAGGCCGAAGGATATTCGGTGTATTCAGACGTCGTGCTCTGGAAATGTGTCATTGGGTTAATGTATTACGTACATCAAGATCGATGATACGCTGCAATAGAAGCTCACAAGAACTCATCGAAGCAGGAATCAGAAGACCATACGTAATTATAAATGTGCAAAAATATGATTTCATAGATTTTAGGAGAAACTTTTCAGAGGTCACGAATACCTTCCAATAAATGAAATTTCACTGAAGTTTACGCTACCTGTAGACTTTTGAAGCAATTTGTAGAGCCTGTGGTGACAAGTACTACTAACACCTTCATGATTAACTTTATATGAAGGTGTAATTATTTATGAGAACTTTTCCCGAGTTTATCTACCAATACCATGTGTAATTTGACAAATATTGATGTCTTCTCAAACGTAGCACGTAGATTGAAAAATTTTGAAATGGATTACGGAACCTATGCTGCATGCACGTCGACTCTTCTTTTGCCCTAAATTGACGTTTGATCGTTGACACCAACTGATCAATTCCCTGGCCAGGTGATGGAATATTGATTTATTTAATGAAAAATTGAGAATGTTGTCTGATCTGAGGGAAAAAGGGGAATCAAACTGGATCTAATATTATGCCTTTGGTTTAAACCGTAAAAAAATACCACATATCCCCCAGAACCCTTGTATTTTTTTATTTTTCCCACACAGAAAAAACTTCCATTAAAACAATACGCGGGGTCAAATTTTTTGCTGTTTGCACCCGGTGCGATTTTGCTGGATGTTTTCAATTATCCATGAACGTGAAAGGCTCCATGACGTGAGTCACAGAAGGTCAGACAGCCCCTGTGTAGAGCTCCAATAAACCTAGACCCTTAATTTTTTTAAGGCCGAAATGTGTTGTTGGAGTGGTTCATCTCCGGATAATTCCCTTCCGCCGGAGCGCGCACTCCAAACTGCGGCAGCGCGATGATTGATGCGCGTTCACGCATGTTTACGATCGAGCACGGGATAGAAATCACCACCGCCGCCCTTCGTGACTCTTCAGTCAAAGAGCGAGCACCACCGAGTCAATACGTCGTATCGCTTCTCGGAAAAATCCCGAAGGATTTACGACTTCACTGCACCGGTTTTCGAGACGTAATGAAATGTTACCTCTCAGGCCCTGAAAATGGGATCAGACGAATCCGTAGTGAGTACCACCACGAGGGAAGTAGCGTAAATACACGCAATATCCATCTAGAAATTAGGTAAGTATCGGAGGACTATAACTCGAGCAATCTTTAGTGCACGTTTCGGGGATCGGCCTTGTGAACAGCCTTATTTTTCTTACTTTGTGTTATTAGCAATGGGCACAGGAGTAATGGCAAAAACGCGATGGATTCTAGTGCACCGAATGGATTTATGATACGATCGATGTTGCTTAATCAAAGAGTTTCTCTTTGACATGAAGAATATTTACGAAGATTTCACTGACAAGTATATATATAGCAATGAACATATGTTTGCATTAAACGTGTAGGTACTTAACTATGGATATATCTCTCATCCAGACTATTAGTACACATTAAACCATTTCACACACGTGTTAGAGGTGGGAGTTGACGACTGGAAAGTTGATCGAGCGCGTTTAGAAAAGATTGCGTGGTTTAGTGAGGTACGGGGATTTGTAAGATAAACAAAAAAAATGGGTAGATGATAGGCGTAGATTTGGATGTTGGTGCTGAAAAGGTCAAATGGACGGAAAGGAAAACAAACGAGGAAGTACTAGTCATGGTAGGGGAGGATAGAGGGTTGTTTGGAGAAAGTCAAACAAGGCAGGAAAGATATAAGCAGAGCATTTTAATAGGGGCTGGATTGTTGAAGGCTGATAAAGGGGTGAAGGTTAAGCGCACGACGTATGGGAAGTAAAAGAATATGAGTGTTGGACGAGGTGAAAAGAGGTAAGATATATGCGGATTTGAAGAGGTATTTGTAGAAGTGTGAGGTTTTACGTCGTATCTCGTTAGGCAAGGCTTAGCAATTTTGCTGTGTTCAGTTTGTGATTATCCATTACCTACCTTTAACAGTAGACTACCATATATTAAAACATTTATTAGCCCCACAAAATTAGAAAGAAAAGAAGAATGGTAAAAATTAATGATCCATTAAGTAAAAGTATCTATGTCCGATTGCATCATGGTTAAACTGTTGACAAAACTACTCCAATAGCTGTTGCATTTTCACCACGCAACAAAAATTTAAGTGCAGGAGTTTTAATGTGTAAAAATTGTCCGTCTTAACTGAGATTCGTATCTTAATTTCGATATCTAGAGGGATGCTCTACCTAATTAAGGATATGTTTTAAGGATCAGAGTTTGAATCCCAGCCAAGACGGACAATTTTTCTCTGTGAAATCCCTGCATTTCAATTTGGAGGAATGCATTATATTACATATTGCTATATTATACTATACTACATACGAGGTCTGCTCCAAAACTTTCCGTACTTTTTTACTGCAAAAAAGATGTCACAACCAAATTATTGGTCAGAGGCACCTTCAAAGTACTCTCATTCCCACCGTATACACTTATCTCAACGGCGTTTTCACTTTTTGCGACAGTCCTGGAACGCTTCTTTTGGAATACTCATAAGCTCCCTCGTCAAACTTTTCTTCATCTCTCGATGGATGGCAAATCATTTTCCTTTTGAGCTGGCTTTGTGGTTTGGGGATCAGAAAGAAGTTACATGGGGCCAGGTTCGGTGAGTGGGGTGGGTGAAGAAGCACAGAGGTCTTGTTTTTGACTAAAACCTCACGAGTTCTGAGAGACGAATGAGCCAGTCGTGGTGAAAAAAACCACTCGCCGCTTCTCCAAAATGCAGGACTTTTTCGCCTCATTCTCTCTCTTAGGCGTTTCATAATCTCCAGATAGTACTCTATGTTGACTGTTTGGCCTTTAGGTAGGTATTTGTGATTCACAACTGCCATTGCATTGAAATAACAGCTAACATACCCTTGACATCCTAGGGAACTTTCCGAGCTTTTTTGTGGTGGGGGAATGTTTCACCAATCTATTGTGAAGATTGTAGTTTTGTTTCGATGTCAAATCGATTAACCCATGACTCATAACCTGTTATAATCCTGGAAAAGAAGGTTATATCCTCTTCAGCTCGATAATATAGCTCCTGATAGAATTAAACTCGATGTTGTTTCTGGTACGCTGTCATTAGGTGAGTCACGAATTTGGCGGTGACTCAATTCATCCTCAATTTTTAGGTCAGGATTTCATTACGCGAGCCAGTCGAGAAGCCACACTCTCTTGCGAGCTCCCTAACAGTCAAACTAAATTTTCACCAACGAGATCGTTCACTTTCCCGATGTGGAAGTCATTAGTCGACGTTAATGGTCTTTCGAAAAGCTCGACGTCTTCCATTGATTGCCACCCCTTCTTGAACCAGGTAAACCACTCATAACACGCGGTACGTTTCATTGTATCCTCACCATAAGCCTTGGTATTAAACACAAAATTTCCGTGAAAGATTTGCAGTTTCACGCAGAATTTCACAGAAAAACGCTGCTCCTTCAAAGAATCCATTTCCGCGGGTCCGATGTTTCGCCGCACTTCACCAACACCTCTTTGCATAAACGACCGTAATTAATTAACAAAATTATATATAAAAAAAGTGAGTAAAGGCTGTTATTTGAGAAGTTTACCCAGACACAACATTTCCAAGCGAATTAAAAAATAACGACTGGAGGTGCGCTATAAAAAGGTTCTTTGGTATTAGTAAGTGTATAAAAGAACCTTTTGAATAGACCTCGTAAGGCCCTGCCGGTCACCACTGTGGTGTATGGCAGGGGTTATCACCAGACTAATTTCACCCCTCAACGTGGTGAGATAACATATATTCCAATCCCTCATCGTTCCCGGGAAAAATGACATCTAAACCTATCTGTTCTACGCTTAAAACTTGTAATTCTATTGACATGATCTCTCCTAACGTAACGTAGTACAATGGGACTAATGATACATTTTCAATATTATTGCTAAAGAGACATCCTTCCATTTCATGCTAGGGATTTATGAAATCTGCAATTTAGCCTTCACTGCGCGAGTAATTCCCAACCTAGATCTTCTAATAATTTTTATAGTTTATTACAAAAACATTTTACAAATCTGACTGCTCTACACTGCAGACCAGCCGACAGTTAATTCAAATTCAAGAGGATTCCATAAATGAGCAGTACATTCCAAATTAGGCGTGATCAGCTGAAGATAACAATTCTCTTTATCCTTTAAATCACATATCCCCGATACTTTTCTACTAAATCTTGATTTTTTGTAAGCGATAGAATAGCTGTCGCGGAACTTCCTGCAGTTATTAGAATATTAACAATGCTTTTCAAAGTGATGTAACTACGCATACACCAAATAAACCTTGCAAGTCACACAACGGTCCATGGTAGGGGGTAAGCATAAATGGGAGGGTTATGGAATCAACAGATAAATTTGGGTTTGGATTAGAAGTGGGAAACATTGAATGAATTGTTTATTGTATCTATCAAATTACAATGGAAGACAATACGTACAACGGTTCAGGTACCTATTATCCTGGCATATTCCTTGTCTAATTCGCAAATATACGATAAAGTACGGTACATTGATTGCACTTCAAATGCCAACTTATCCTTAGTTTAACTTTTTTCAGTACATTAATTTCCGCTCAAATACTAGTTTAATAGAGAATTAATTATAATGAAATCAACAAGAAGCATGATTAATCTCATTTGAAACTTTTGGAGATATGATGGCGCGATGGTATTAGTTGATTAAGTATAATTAACTTGAATGGAATACATCGCAAGAGCTGGGTGAATTACTTGTATATGAAACAAATAATGTCAGGAACAAAGATACAGTGCCTGCACGAATACAAGGAGAGTCTGTCCGAGAGGTAAATCTAGTGTTATGTATATCACGGGCGATTCCCCTGCCACCCTCGGCGAATCTTCTATGCGTACAATTAATCATTTTACCATCGGAAATATGAACACTTCTTACCCACGTTCTCATTGATGATAATAATAAATCAACTCCGAATTCTGCAGAATTTAGCAAAAATTCCGCAGGATTCATAATCGTTATTTCAAGCAAAATTACGGCAAAAATGTGTGTTTAGGGTTGCGGAAAACATTAAAAAAATTAAATCGCCATTATTTTAATAAACCCTCCATCAAAATGTGCTCAAAGGTTAATTACAGGGAGAAATTCCATGGGTAAAAATATACAAAATATAATAACATTAAATTGGGAGGTGGGGGATTCCGTCCGTCTACCTTAAAAAAAAGATAATAATAAAAAAGGGCATAATGACAAAGCACACTCATACACGAATGTTGCTTTTGATATAAAAATTTGCAAACAAACAATTAATATTTTGTGAAAGGATTTTCTGAAGCGAATTGAAATAGAATCATGTTTACTCAACAGAGTGAGGAAAAGTGAAGTGAAAAATGATGAATTGAAATCGATGGGGTCAGATATTTCGCGTTTTAGTAGAAAATATAGATCGCAGTAATGTAGGAAAACATATGACATTATCCTTCAAGGGTCTTGTTTCACTTAAATACGGAGAGCACGAGGAAATGTCTTTTAAAATGTGTTCTTGATGCCTTGTCAAAGCCTTCCGGAGAGACTTTCGAGTTTTTGAAAGGAGAGGACGATGAAATGTTGGCATTTTAATCACAAGGTCTCATGAGGGGAGAAATTTAATTTTCAGCGGCATGAAGGGTGAGGAAGGAATATAGTATTATGAGATTCTTGGATATTAGTAGCGTTAGCAATGAAGAAATTAGTTTTCATTCATACGGATTAGGTTCAATTCCCTGGGTATTTACGTCTCTATGTTCTCTCCCTGCTATACACGATCTGTTTGAGTTTTGAGACGACTTCCTTGGGTCGTTCAACTGGACTTACAACCGCATAGATTCAATTTTAGAGCTGCAGACATTCAATTATAGAAGGTTTTTTGCTTCCAATTAGAGGGAGTTGCGAGTGAACTCTGACGTATGATGCCCGAAAGGTTAGTGGCCCTCTTGTCAGTGATTTTCGAGTGAGATTTTAATATGTTGTGTCAAGAATGTGCTTTTGGAAGCCCCGACATAATTTACCGCGGGTACTGTAGAAAGAGAAGTCGTAATATTAAAGGTAACTTGGGCACAAAACATTTTTAAAAAAGCTTTTTCAATTTAATGGAGGCGCGTTTTGATTGCATATTAGGTCTGTCTTAAGAGAAACCAGAAAAAAAAGAAACTATATGCAGGAAAGAAAATAGATGAACTGCTGATATTCTATGGTAGATGAAAATCCAAAATGAAATTAAAAATCTAACTCAAAGAAATTATTCATTCCATTACAAAGTGTAATTTAGGGTAACGTTTCATATTGTGTAAATATTATCAGGAAATATTTTTTGATGATCTTTAAGTACGATATATACAGAAATACTCTAAACACATCAAAAGTTCCTTTAGAATAAATTTACTATGCGATTTGTCCTTATCGCTGAAGTGTTATTAAACCTGCCACAGGGAACTATAAATAACAAATTGAAATAATTCTATTCATCAAAGTAGATTTATTTTCACAGCGTCTCTGAACGTTTAATTGTAGGGGAAAGCAAAGCAAAACGTGATTGATAATCATAAAATGAATGGGAGGAATGAGAAAATGTACGAATAATCCCGTTTATAGTTAGAAAGCAGGATTGAAAAGCAAATTAAAACGTGAAGGTGTAGAATTCCTCTCCAATTTACTATGAATATTTAAATTAAAAATTGTAATTAATCTCATATTAAAACAATAGAGCGTGGTTTGTTATGTATAATTTGTGCGGCTTATATTATGCGAAATGAAAACACTGCTGGTAATTTTCAAAACAGGTCCCCCCTTGTTAATTGAATACATAAAATTGCGTTTACATTACGTAAAAGTGATAACAAATATTGCTGGAAATTGTTTTGATGAGTTTTAATGTTATTGTTTCAATAATAAACAAGTTTTTATTCAATTGTCGTACAAAATTCCTCAAGAATTTTATTCACTACATTATTATATAAGAGCAGTATTGTTTTACTGGTATTTCACAATATTTTAATAAATAAGTATTATTAACGTTATTTATGGTAATTCTGTTGAAAAACCGTTCTATGCGCAAACCTTTAAGTCCTTTTAATAGGCCCCACAGGTAATTTCCCTCCATCAAATTCTCCATTTTGCCCCTTCGAGCAATTAAAACTTATAATTAGATTATTTAACAGAATATACGAGTAAAACAAGGGAAAATTGACCGTTTCTGTGAAGTCTTATATGGTAAAAAATGTCTGGCGCAGGCATAAAAAATTATAAAGCGTGATATCCGTGAAAATCAAATTCTCGTGGTAAAGGGACGTTTTACGGTAAGCCTTTAGCTTTCTTAACTGTCTTTGAATGAGAGAAAGAGAACAAAACTAATTTATTGCGAGGTGAATTAATAAATTATAAGCGTAGATACAATTGAGAAAATTGTTTTTATGATATTTAATCAGTTTTAGTTGCAATTAATTTTGATTGTTTGACCTTCGTCTTGACATTTTAATGAAACAGAGTACAAAAAAACTTAGAGAATTCAGTTTAATGAACTATGTAGTTAGTGGCATAGCAACTTTACCTACGAATGAGATTGCTTCATAGTCTTTCTCAATTGAAAGTTTATACCTTTGATACCCACATTTAAATCTCATAAATATTAAATAACTTCAAAGAGGACAAATTCCAAAGAAACTACGGGAGATGCCGCAACAGTAACTTTTAACGGAGTCATCCGCTAATGTGCATTTCAATGCTCATTCCCAGTCAAGGTGAATGATTTTTACACTCTGAAATTGTTGCATTCAAAGAAAACGATATTCAATGCAGTAGTGAACCAAAATGGACCAAAATGTTGTGAATTTTGGAATAACATGACAGAACGGGTTCCCAGCGTTTCCAACACAAGTGCCATTAAATATTTTGAACTAAAAGATGTAAACGAGTGTACATCTTACAAAAACTGAAACAGATTTATATCAAGATTCTTCTACAACTAAATTTATACAATGATATGGAGGTATTTATTTTTGCCAATTTGATTAAAACAGGGCTTTATAAATTATATCATAGGTATTATAAATAATGAAATCAATATTTGGGAGGGAAATATATGAAATAACAAAGTTAATTATTATGATTAATTACGAAAACTGAATACATGAACCGAGTGACATTATTTTTGATGAGACTAAATGATGAATCTCTACGATAACTCCCATGGACATAAGGGGAGTTGTGGATGAAACCTTCAAACGAGGCGGGTTGACTCGGTACTCTCAAGCGTAGAACAATGATGGAGCCAGAGCTAATTCCTGAGAAGAATATCCTTGACCCAAGCATTTCGAGCCACAGGCAATGGGGTACATGTCACGTGCAAGGGGACTGCATATATCCTTTGAAAAGCTTCCCGTCGAAATCAGGTGGGCGAATGTCCGACGTGTATTCCGACCAACGCATGGCTTTGAGACTACTTATGCCGTTGTAGAGTGCCGAATCAGCCGTATTAGTCTGATGAGGAACCCAATTTCCATCGGTGGAGAGCTAGCATCGATTGAAGAATTGTAGTCCAGACCTCCATGACTTTTGTTTTATTGTACCGTAACGTTCCCTCCGTCCTTCAGGCAAATCTCCACTTTCCACCGACGTCATTGGCTCCCCCTCGTTTTCGATTACCTACTTTTTCACCCTATTATAAAGTTTTCAAGGAGTACCTTGAGGGCATTGTTTCACTGCAAGCAAAATAATGCCCCAAATAGTTAATGGACTTAGGGCTAGAAATGATGAAGTTTTTGACTTCATTGTTAAGTTTCTATGCTATCCTAAAGATTAATTTGTAAGATCATGAAAATGTTACAGTTCCCAGTCTCCACGACAATGTACACACACAAATATATACATACATGCATATGTATACATGCATTAGTATGTATACATTCTCACTCTCTCTCACACACAGACACACATATATACACAAAATAATTTAAATGGAGAGGTGAGGTAGCGCGAGCGAACAAAACCACAGGGAAGCACATACAAACGAAACTCTTACGTTAAGAAGGAACTCTTTGAGTTCCTTCTTTCCTCAGAGGGAAGTCGATTCCTTTGTATCCATTACGTGGTTTTAATTTTCATAGTTTATTGAAACAAGAAACTTTTGTTCATGAGAAAAACAAAATTTGCACTTCTCCAGAGATTTATTTAAACGTACGACGCGTTTCAGTTCATCTAACCATCTTCAGGTACAAGACGGT